>NC_133617.1:426625031-426760031 GCF_048593235.1 Sminthopsis crassicaudata | reverse complement strand
CTATAGTATTTTCTATACTATAGGCCTTGTTGAAAAATTATTTTCCTATATATAGTTGTGGAAGTTAAAACCTTCCATTTTCCTTCCAATTTTTAAAATAATAGGATATTTTCACATGTAAATCATGTAAAATTCATTTGGAATTTGTTGTGGTATATAGTAGAAGATATTGATCTAAAACTAGTTGTTTTTTTTTTTTTCTTTCAGGCTACACTTCAGTTTTCCATCAATGCTTATTTAATAAAAACCTGTTACCCATTAGAGTCCAAAATCATAGGTCCAAGATTCCTTTTTAATACTTATTTCAGATACTTTGAGATTCATTCTCTCAATGCACTCAGTATTGTGTTGTCTATGACATAGATCTCCTCTTTGCACATTTGGTCAATTCTAGCTGCTTTTCCCAACTTTATTTTCTTCAGTGGCATTTTCATTTTCTCTAAAAGCAAATGCAGGATTGGGATGTCAGAGTCCAAATACAGCAGCTCTACAGTCCTCTGAAAAAGCTTTGTTGAAAGGCTTTATGAAAAAGCTTTGTTATCAAAATGTTTTCAGAACTTTCCAATATGGGATTATATAAGAAATTTGTAATGAACTCAGTCAGCATGTGACATCCTTCTGCTCTGCTCAGGAGCATAAGAGTGGGAGTACAGAAGGAAACTGGTGAGGGTATTCCAGGACTGGATTAGATATAACAAGACATGAATATGGATAAGAATAAGGGAAAAGATATTTAACCATAGAAAACAAGTAGTAGAACCAGTATAGCTGAGTAAGTACAAGTAAATACAAGACAACATAATATAACCAATCAGTAGAGGATCAAAATTGGGAAGGAAGGAAAATTAAACCAGAAAAGGGGTGATAGTTTAGAAGAACAATGAAGAAAAGAGATGGAAAGAGGAATGGTGATAGTAAAAATAAAATTCCAGGAGAGTAAAGAATAGGGATAAATTTCAAGATAGAAGTTTGTATATGTAAGGTAGAGGAAGTTCAAAGTGCCATGTCATATAGTTTTTTTTTAGCTGTGGATGGATATGAGATATCACTGAATATAGCTGAAGTAAAGGTAAAGTGAAAATCCTGGGAATTAAGGAGATTGGTGAATTGGAAAAGAAATATTTGTGAAGATAATCAGCCTTCTGAAATCTCCAAATATTAAATGTATGCCTTTTGGGGGAAGGGGTTATGTTCTTAATTTCCATCACTCTTCATTAATACTGGAGTCAGTGGTCAGTTTTACTTTAGTTCTGATACACTCAGGAAAAATTTCCCAGTTTTTTTCCATTTTAATAACAATGCTATGTCTTAACTTTAAACAAATTTTTATCCTAATTCATTTTTCAAAACATCTTTTCATTTCTAGAAATTTTACCTTAAAATAAAACAAAAACATAATCAAACAAACAAAAAAACATGAGTGAAGTATTGTACCAAAGACCAAAGATTTTGATATAAACATATTAGTTTGGTTAAAGTGATTATCATTATAATTTATCATGTAGATACTTTTCTTAATGGTAAATCATCAAAGTACTCTCTACATAAATTCGACTACTTGCTATTAAAAGGTTTTATAAATAAATTTCTTTAACCTCTTTACTAATAGTTTATTTTTGTGTCACTTTTCTATCATTTTCTTTCTCTTCTTTCTCTCTTCCCAATCTGAATTTGGTGACTATATTTGTGTGCCAAAAGGAGATTTATGACATGGATTTTTCCCTTATTTTTGTGAATAGCATATGACTTATTATTTGTACTTTAAATGTTAGACAGAATGTACTTGTAAATAGGAAGAACTTTTTTATATTTTTTAAATCAACAATAACTTGTTTTTTGAGATGAGATTGTTTAGATTTTCTATTTCTGGGGGCGGAGCCAAGATGGCGGAGAAGAAACACACGACTCTGTGAACGTCCTCACTCCCTCACAACCAATTAGATAAATTAAGCCTCAGAATAAGCCCAGTACTGATAGATACCACAAGGACTGGAAGCACGACTTACTAGCTGAAGAGAATCTGAAGTTTCAACAGAAAAGGTCAGTTCCCAGGGGAGGAAGAAGAGAGGCCAGCACAGTCGGCTGGGTGCTAGCATACTCTGCCGATCGCACTGGGAAGGGCTCTGGGATCAGAGAAGCCACTGAGATAAAGGAATCTGGCACAGGCTATTAGCTCTTCTCTGCCAATTATTTAGCAGTTCAGAAGAGAAAGCTAAAATACCTTAAAAACTCAGATAGATTAGATTTTTCAGGATCCTGGGGTTGACTCAGCAGATCTCGGCACCAGGGGGCGTGGCCTCAGCTACCTCCTGAGAATAGTTAAGAGATTGACAAGTGGGTGGATACAGCCCAAGGCAACACACACTGCCTAGCTTAGCTGGAGGGAGTGGAACTCAGCTCCAGGAAGTCCCAGAGAAGCGGAACCTTTGAACTAGGGACCGCAGTTTCTGGCAGACACTTCCAGTTTGAGCGCAGGGGCTTCTCACGTCACCGGCTGCAGACATCCACGCCCCACCGGGACGCATAGGCTGGGCTTTGTGCTGCCTTTACTGTTCAGTCTAAACCTCAGGGAAGCCGCTAAAACACAGCGCCCTCGGGGCACAGCAGTGCTAGTCACCTCTGAGGCACTTCCAGGGAGAGGGTGGGGAACTCTCTCCCAGAGCTCTATCTTAGCTCAGGCGCAGGAGCCGCTGCATCCATCCGGTCGGGGAGGAAGCTGGTAAAGAAGTAAATAAATAATTTCCTACCCCAGGGACAGACCCCAAAAGATTTTTAAAATATGAACAAAAAAGCCAGAAAAACCATAGATTCCTTCTACACAGAGAAAGAGCGGGTATCCAACCCCGAGGAAGTTAACAGCAGAGAGACAGCAGATAACAACCTAAAGGGGAACGATTCCTGCCCCCCATCACATAACTCTCTCCTAGAAGAAACTCTTAAAAAATTAAGGGAGTTTGAAGAAAAATGGGGAAAGGAAAGGGAAGCTATGATAGAGAATAACAACGTCCTGAAATTGGAGTTGGAAAAAATAAAGAATTCACAGGAGATGCAGGGAAACAAAATTTATGAATTAGAAAAGGTTAAAAAAACACAGGAAAGTAGGATTTCTGAATTGGAAAAGATAAAAAAGTCTCAAGAAAATAGAATTTCTGAATTGGAAAAAGAAAATAATTCTCAAAAAAAATATTAGGGAAATGGAAAAAAATTCAATAGAGCAAAATAATTCATTTAAAAACGAAATTGGGCATTTACAAAAAGAACTAAAAACTGTGAAAGAAGAAAATAACTCCTTAAAAGTCAGGATGGAACAAATAGAAATGAATGATTCACAGAGAACCCAAGAATCAGTCAAACAAAACAAAAAAAATGAGAAGCTGGAGAACAACGTCAAATACTTACTGGGAAAATCTAAAGACCTGGAAAATAGATCTAGGAGAGATAATAAGCGGATCATTGGACTTCCAAAAAACTATGACCAAAAAAAGAGCCTAGATTCTATTTTACAGGAAATTATCAAAGAGAACTGTCCAGAGATAATAGAAACAGAGGGGAAAGTAGATGTGGAAAGAATTCACCGAACTCCTTCTGAAATAGACCCTAAAAAAAGAACACCACGGAATATAGTGGCTAAGCTGCAGAATTACCACACAAAGGAGAAAATCCTGCAAGCAGCCAGAAAAAAGCAATTTAAATACCAAGGTGCCACAATAAGGGTCACCCAAGATCTGGCTGCCTCCACATTAAAAGATAGAAGGGCCTGGAACCTGATATTCCGTAAGGCAAAAGATCAAGGACTGCAACCAAGAATGAACTACCCAGCTAAGTTTAGCATCTTTTTCCATGGAAGAAGATGGTCATTCAATGAAACAGAGGAATTCTATATGTTTCTAAGAAAAAAACCAGACTTAAACAAAAAATTTGATCTACATCCACAAGACTGAAGAGAAACAGAAACCTTGAGAACTGTAACTCTGTTGTGGGTATATAAAAAGTACTCAAGGATAATTTGATTTTACTGATATAAAAGAAAAAAAGGGGGGTGTAGTAAAGGGAAGGAGGTCGGTTCAGAAAAAGGGGAAGGAATGATAAAAAGAGGGAAACTACATACCAGGAAGAGGCATAGAAAATACACCATATCTGAGGGAACTTAGTGAGGGAGAGAATCATTGTGTGAATCTTACTTGCATCAGGAGAGGTTCAAAGAGTAAATAGTTAACATATTTGTTTTTCAGAGAATTCTCTCTCACCTCATTAAAAGGGGGGAGAGGAAAAGGGAAAAGGAAAAGGAGAATAAGTGAAGGGACTTGGAGGGAGGGGGGAGGGATACTAAAAAAAAAAGGGAGGGTTGCGTGTCACAAGGGGGGTCTGTAAATTAAATATCGGGAAGGGGGATCAGGGGGGTCAAGGAAAAAAGCATAATCTGGGGATAATATGATGGCAGGAAATACAGAATTAGTAATTTTAACTGTAAATGTAAATGGGATGAACGATCCCATCAAACGGAGACGGATAGCAGATTGGATCAAAAAGCAGAACCCTACAATATGTTGTCTACAGGAAACACACTTAAAGCAGGGAGATACATACAGAGTAAAGGTAAAAGGTTGGAACAGAGCCTATTATGCTTCAGGTAAAGCCAAAAAAGCAGGGGTAGCTATCCTTATCTCAGATCAAGCAAAAGCAGAAATAGATCTCCTTAAAAAAGATAAGGAAGGAAACTATATCCTGCTAAAAGGTAGCATAAATAATGAAGCCATATCAATACTAAACATATATGCACCAAGTGGTATAGCATATAACTTTCTAAAGGAAAAGTTAAGAGAATTGCAAGAAGAAATAGACAGTAAAACTATAATAGTGGGAGATCTCAACCTTGCACTCTCAGATTTAGACAAATCAAACCACAAAACAAACAAGAAAGAAATTAAAAAAGTAAATAGAACATTAGAAAAACTAGGTATGATAGACCTTTGGAGAAAACTGAATGGCAATAGAAAGGAATATACTTTCTTCTCAGAAGTTCATGGATCCTATACAAAAATAGACCATATATTAGGACATAAAGATCTCAAAATTAAATGTAGGAAGGCAGAAATAATAAATGCCTTCTTCTCAGATCACAATGCAATAAAAGCTACATTCAGTAAAAAGTTAGAGGTAAATAGACCAAAAAGTAATTGGAAACTGAATAATCTCATCTTAAAGAATGACTGGGTGAAGGAGCAAATTATAGAAACAATTAACAATTTCACCCAAGATAATGACAATGATGAGATATCATACCAAAATCTTTGGGATGCAGCTAAAGCAGTAATAAGGGGAAATTTTATATCTTTAGAGGCTTATTTGAAGAAAATAGAGAAAGAGAAGATTAACGAATTGGGCTTACAACTTAAAAGGCTAGAAAAAGACCAAATTATAAACCCCCAACCAAAAATTAAACTTGAAATACAAAAATTAAAAGGAGAAATCAATAATATTGAAAGTAAAAAAAACTATTGAATTAATAAATAAAACCAAGAGTTGGTTTTATGAAAAAGCCAATAAAATAGATAAACCTTTGGTAAATTTGATCAAAAAAAAGAAAGAGGAAAATCAAATTGATAGTCCTACAAATGAAAAGGGGGATCTTTCCACCAATGAAGAGGAAATTAGAGAAATAATAAGGAGTTACTTTGCCCAACTTTATGCCAATAAATTTGATAACTTAAGTGAAATGGATGACTTCCTCCAAAAATATAGGCTCCCTAGATTAACAGAGGAGGAGATAAATTGCTTAAATAGTCCCATTTCAGAAAAAGAAATAGAACAAGCTATTAATCAACTCCCCAGGAAAAAATCCCCAGGGCCAGATGGATTCACATGTGAATTCTACCAAACATTTAAAGAACAATTAGCCCCAATGTTATATAAATTATTTGAAAAAATAGGGGATGAAGGAGTCCTACCAAACTCCTTTTATGACACAGACATGGTACTGATACCTAAACCAGGTAGATCGAAAACTGAGAAAGAAAATTATAGACCAATCTCCTTAATGAATATTGATGCTAAAATCTTAAATAAGATATTAGCAAAAGGACTTCAGAAAATCATCTCCAGGATAATACACTATGATCAAGTAGGATTTATTCCAGGAATGCAGGGCTGGTTCAATATTAGGAAAACTATTAATATAATTGACCATATTAATAATCAAATTAATAAGAACCATATGATCATCTCAATAGATGCAGAAAAAGCATTTGACAAAATCCAACATCCATTCCTACTAAAAACTCTTGAGAGTATAGGAATAAATGGATTATTCCTTAGAATAATCAGGAGCATATATTTAAGACCTTCAGTAAGCATAATATGCAATAGAAATAAACTGCAACCTTTCCCAGTAAGATCAGGAGTGAAACAAGGTTGCCCACTATCACCATTACTATTCAATATAGTACTAGAAACGCTAGCCTCGGCAATAAGAGCCGAGAAAGAGATTCAAGGATTTAGAGTAGGAAATGAGGAAATCAAGCTATCACTTTTTGCAGATGACATGATGGTATACTTAGAGAACCCCAAAGACTCTGCTAAAAAGCTACTAGAAATAATTCAAAATTTCAGCAAAATGGCAGGATACAAAATAAATCCACATAAATCCTCGGTATTTTTATATATCACTAACAAAATGCAACAGCAAGAGATACAAAGAGAAATTCCATTCCAAACAAATGTTGAGAGTATAAAGTATTTGGGAATCCATCTACCAAAGAAAAGTCAGGAATTATATGAGAAAAATTACAAAACACTTGCCACAAAAATAAAATCAGATTTAAATAATTGGAAAGACATTCAGTGCTCTTGGATAGGCCGAACGAATATAATAAAGATGACAATACTCCCCAAACTAATCTATTTATTTAGTGCTATACCAATCAGACTCCCAAGAAACTATTTCAATGACCTAGAAAAAATAACAACAAAATTCATATGGAAGAATAAAAGGTCGAGAATTGCAAGGGAACTAATGACAAAAAAGTCAGATGAAGGTAGTCTAGGTATACCTGATCTAAAGCTATATTATACAGCAGCAGTCACCAAAACCATTTGGTATTGGCTAAGAAATAGACCGGTAGATCAGTGGAACAGATTAGATACAAAGGACAAAAAAGGATACATATATAGCAACCTAATCTTTGACAAACCCAAAGATACCAACATTAGGGATAAAAATTCATTATTCAGAAAAAACTGTTGGGAAAACTGGAAATTAGTATGGCAGAAATTAGATATGGATCCACACTTAACACCATATACCAAGATAAGATCAAAATGGGTCCATGATTTAGGCATAAAGAGGGAGATAATAAATAGATTAGAGGAACAGAGGATAATCTACCTCTCAGACTTGTGGAGGAGGAAGGAATTTTTGACCAGAGGAGAACTAGAGATCATTATTGATCACAAAATAGAAGATTTTGATTACATCAAACTAAAAAGTTTCTGTACAAATAATACTAATGCAAACAAGATTAGAAGGGAAGTAACAAATTGGGAAAATATTTTTAAAAACAAAGGTTCTGACAAAGGTCTCATTTTCAAAATATATAGAGAACTGACCCTAATTTATAAGAAACCGAACCATTCTCCAATTGATAAATGGTCAAAGGATATGAACAGAAAATTCTCAGATGAAGAAATTGAAACTATATCCACTCACATGAAAGAGTGTTCCAAATCACTATTGATCAGAGAAATGCAAATTAAGACAACTCTAAGATACCACTACACACCTGTCAGATTGGCTAAGATGACAGGAACAAATAATGATGAATGTTGGAGGGGATGTGGGGAAACTGGGACACTAATACATTGCTGGTGGAGTTGCGAAAGAATCCAGCCATTCTGGAGAGCAATCTGGAATTATGCCCCAAAAGTTATCAAACTGTGCATACCCTTTGACCCAGCAGCGCTACTACTGGGCTTATATCCCAAAGAAATACTAAAGAGCGGAAAGAGACATATATGTGCCGAAATGTTTGTGGCAGCTCTTTTTGTTGTAGCTAGAAACTGGAAGATGAATGGATGTCCATCAGTTGGAGAATGGTTGGGTAAATTATGGTATATGAAGGTGTTAGGATTACTAAGTGAGAACTAAGGTTGTCTGGATGGTGACAAGGTGAGAATTCAGGTTTTCTGGACAATTACAAGGTGAGAACTCAGGTTGACTTGATAGAGGGGGCAAGCTCATTGGCTGGGGTGGTTCTTCCCAGAAGCCCTTGCATTATCCCACGCCCATTCTCTGGGAGGATAAAAAGAGACAGCACTGGGCGCAGAGAGCAGATCGGCCTGAAGAAGGATAAGAGTTGGAGGAGATTCAGAGCCAGGATTCAAGAGAAAGACTCTGCATTGCATCAGGCTTGACGGGGCTCTCTGCAGGAAGGGAAGTCACTTCTAAGGAAAAGAGTTAACAGCAACTGCCTGGAGACAACGGTTCACTACAGGAAGAAGAATCTGTCTGAAAGATTTGAGTAGACACAGCAGATCTCTTCCCAGAGAGCGATCTGGCAGCTTTTGGAGACGACAGCTCGCTACAATTGGCGTCCACACGTGGGGCAAGGACATTTGCTTATCCTGACAAGAAGAGCTAGACCAGACCTTCGCAATTTGGCGCCCGAACAGGGACAGACACGGTCCTGATTCCAGTGGAAAAGCTTCCGATCTAGATCTCAGTCTCTCTGACCCAGAACCGTGAGTAAGGAGGAAACTTTGTTAAAGATTAAGTGAGCGTGCTAATAGATAAATAAGGAACTTAACTTGTTAAGGGCTAAACCAGGAATCTCTTATAGCTGAAATGGGGCAGATGTTAGCTATATTCAATCCCTGGACCTCAGCCAACTCAACCGCAGCCCCAGAAGCAACCTCAGCTCCATTCAGGAGTGGTACTATAGAGAGTATAATCAACATAATTGAGGAGCAGAGTTTACTTGTAACCTGGGTACAGATTGCTAAACTCTTGGCTGCATTAAGACGCACATCCCCTTGGTTCTTAGAGGAAGAAAAGATAGATGTAGATAAATGGAAGCTAGTGGGATATGAAATGAAAGAATTTCAAGCAAAAAATGGGCCTCGTTCAATTTCTGCAGAAGTATTTTATATCTACAACATAGTTCAATTAGCCTTAAACTATCAAGCAAGTTGTAGGAGAAGGAAAAGTTCTAAAAATGAACAGAGGAGGAAGTGTGAGGAAAAAAGGAAAGATCAAGATCTTTCCCTAGAGCAAGAGGATTTAAATGAGGAATTATGGTATGATTCTCTTGAAGAAGCTTCAACCCTGCCTAGAGAACAGATTATTGACAGGCCCACATCAACCCCACCTTCAGAGATGGAGGAAGAAAGAGGGGAAGAGGCAGAAACACAAACAGAATTGCCTGTGAAGAAGCCTAAGCCTATGACAAGATTAGAAAAAGCATTGGTTAAAGCTAAGAGAGAAGGACAGGATATAAGTGATTTTATACATGCATATCCTGTGATTGAAAATACTGACTCTGTAGGTAAAAAAAGGAGAAGATATGCACCTTTAGATTTGAATAAAATTAAGGATTTGAAAAAAGGTTGTACCCTTTATGGGGCTACATCAGCTTATGTCAAAATGTTACTAGATGGTTTGTCTTATGAAGTCCTAACCTCGAATGATTGGAAATCCATAGCAAGGACATGTCTGGAACCTGGAGAAAATTTATTATGGCTTGCGGAATTTCATGAATTATGTAAAATTCAAGTCAGATGCAATTTGGAAATAGGAGTTAACACACAATTCACTTTTGAGCACTTAGCTGGTGAAGGTCAGTATGGAGAGAATTCGGAACAGATTAATTATACCATGACAATATATGAGCAAATTGCTAAGGCTGCAATAAAAGCTTGGGGTGTCCTTCCTGGACAGAAAGATCGTGGAGAGGCTTTCACTAAAATACAGCAAGGTCCCAATGAACCTTTTGCAGATTTTGTGGGACGTTTGCAAACTGCTGTCAAAAGAACTATTGGAGAAAATTCAGCTACAGAAATAATGACCAGACATCTGGCTAAGGAAAATGCCAACGAGATTTGCAAAAGAATTATATGGGGATTAGACAAAGATGCTCCTTTAGAGGAGATCATAAGATGCTGTGCTACAGTGGGAACAAATGCTTTTTACACCCGGACAATGATGAATGTGGAAAGACAGGGTCCCTCCTGGCAAGGGCCTTCTAGAGAAACTCGGAGATGTTTTCAATGTGGAAAAATTGGGCATCTAAGAGCTCAGTGTAGATATGGAGATACAGTGAGAAGACAGGGTGAGAGAAGACCTAAAACCCCATGTCCAAAATGCAACAGAGGACTCCATTGGGCATCAGAGTGTAAACTAATTCAGGGAAATAGGATGAGGGGCCCAGATCCAGGGCCCCAGGCAAAAAAGACTTGGGGCATGATAGCAGCTGATGTTACACCCAAAGAGCCTTTAGAAGGCCAGGACTCTGATTTGATCAACCAGCAGAAATGCAATCACATGGCAGAAAAGGATTATCTGATAAGTCAGCCAAAAGGCAATCAGATTGCAAAAATGGATTACACTTGGGGAGAATACAGGCCTTTTAAACCAACAGGGCTGTGCCCAGTGCAAACAACTCCAATGTAATTGTCAGATGATGAGAAGAGATTTAGAAAGTGGTAAATAGAAGGAAATTAGATAGGTTAACTGCCTGGGAGAGAGGGTTTGCTTGTATTTCTTCAGCAGGAGAAGGAATCAGATGGGTGCCAACGAGTCATATTCGCCTTGTCCATCAGAGAGAGACAGAAAAAGAGAAAGACCTCAAAATAAAGGAGAAGATCTAAGAAACATCTGACACTGAAAGAGCATGGCTAATAAAAAGACTGTTAAAGAACTTTAAAACCAGCAGGAATCATTGGACTTCCTCACACAAGATGAGACTAATGGACAATGGACTTATGGACATTTATAAATTTTCAATTTATGATTATGTTATATACTTCTAGCATGTATTATGTTACTATGTTACTATGTGCTTATGTAATTTATGTAATTATGTGTAATACTTCCCATATTGATGGATTTATGTTTCAAGATTATGACTGTCCTATGTTCTAAATCAAAAGAAAGGGGGAGATGTTAGGATTACTAAGTGAGAACTAAGGTTGTCTGGATGGTGACAAGGTGAGAATTCAGGTTTTCTGGACAATTACAAGGTGAGAACTCAGGTTGACTTGATAGAGGGGGCAAGCTCATTGGCTGGGGTGGTTCTTCCCAGAAGCCCTTGCATTATCCCACGCCCATTCTCTGGGAGGATAAAAAGAGACAGCACTGGGCGCAGAGAGCAGATCGGCCTGAAGAAGGATAAGAGTTGGAGGAGATTCAGAGCCAGGATTCAAGAGAAAGACTCTGCATTGCATCAGGCTTGACGGGGCTCTCTGCAGGAAGGGAAGTCACTTCTAAGGACAAGAGTTAACAGCAACTGCCTGGAGACAACGGTTCACTACAGGAAGAAGAATCTGTCTGAAAGATTTGAGTAGACACAGCAGATCTCTTCCCAGAGAGCGATCTGGCAGCTTTTGGAGACGACAGCTCGCTACATGAAGGTTATGGAATATTATTGCTCGGTAAGAAATGACCAGCAGGAGGAATATAGAGAGGCCTAGAGAGACTTAAATCAACTGATGCTGAGTGAAATGAGCAGAACCAGAAGATCACTGTACACTTCAACAACAATACTGTATGAGGATGTATTCTGATGGAAGTGGAAATCTTCAACATAAAGAAGATCCAACTCACTTCCAGTTGATCAATGATGGACAGAGGTAGCTACACCCAGAGAAGAAACACTGGGAAGTGAATGTAAATTGTTAGCACTAATATCTGTCTGCCCAGGTTACATGTACCTTCGGAATCTAAAGTTTATTGTGCAACAAGAAAATGATATTCACACACATGTATTGTATCTAGACTATATTGTAACACATGTAAAATGTATGGGATTGCCTGTCATCGGGGGGAGGGAATAGAGGGAGGGGGGGATAATTTAGAAAAATGAATACAAGGGACAATATTATAAATATATATATATATATATATATATATATATATATATATATATATATATATATATATATATATATATATATATAATAAAAAATTATTAATTAAAAAAAAAGATTTTCTATTTCTTATTTAGTCAATGTCAGTATTTTTGGTAAATAGTTAATTGAATCTGACTTCTACATTTTGGAATAAAATTGTGTAATTTCTTCTAATTGTCTTTATTTCATTTTTATTTACTGTAAATTTCCCATATTCATTTAATTGTTTTATCACTTTGTTTTTCCTCTTTTTAAAACCCACATTTGTTAATATTATCAATTTTATTGATCTTTCTTTTTAAAAGCTCAAATCTTTGTTCTGTTAGGTCTGTCTTTTATTTTAATTTGTTTAGCTTCTCTTTGATTTTCAGTACCTGTGCTTCAAATTTATGGAATTTTGTGACTACATTTCTTTACATAAATAAAAAAAAGAGTTTATTTTTTGTTTTCCCTGTGACATCCTGTTTTCAATCCAAACTCTGTTTTCTAGTTCTATTGCTTCTGAATTTTTTTCTTTTAGTGTCTCCAGAAATTTTGTTTTCAGAATTTTTGCTTCATCATGCTTTTTTTGGGGGAGGACAATGATTTTTACATTACTTTTCCATGTATTATCTACAGTCAGTTCCTTTCCCTCCCTTTTTTGAGATTCCACATGTTCTATTATTTTTGTTATAACTCTATATTTTTATTTATACATTTTATTTTTATTTCTCTGCTTCCAGATGTCCATTGATTAATGTATTTTTTATTTTCCATTCTAAACCAGAATTTATTATCAAAATCTTATGGAGTGATAATTTTTTAAATTAGATCATTCTTTGTTTTATTAAGCTTATAATTCCTTCAATCTCTGCTGTTTTTTTTTTTGTTTGTTTGTTTTTTTGTTTTTTTGTTTTTTTGTTTTTTTTTTTCTGGAGGATTTTCCTAATGAGGATACCTCTCTTTTCTATCACCATTTTGCAAATGTTGTTGTTTTGCTTAGTTTGATGCATTGTTTGTGAGACAATAAAAGGAAACTAGGCTTAAGTATGATTTTTCACTCAGCCACTTTGCTAGAAGTCCCCATTTTGTTTTGTTTCTAACTTCTGTTGTACACTGTCTCACTTCATAGTAAAATTAATTCTCCAACTCATTTTCACATGAACTGTTCTCAAGCCAGATCTCATCCATTATGTACTTGGAGAAATTATTTTTTTATGTAAATGTAAGACTTACATATTTTATAGTTCAATTTTATATCCCATCATTCTAACCTGTTAAAATCTTATTGAATATTGATTCTTATATCCATCATAGTAGTTATTTGTCCCAGATTTCTATCATACACAAATTTGATGATCACTCCCGCTATCTTTATTCAAGTTCTTAATAAAAATATTAAACAGAACTTGAGTAAGGACCGAACTTACAGTCAACCTTACAGAAGCTTTTCACAGGTTCATTAATCAATATATTGTACATATTTTTGTTCAATCAGTAATAATTCCTCTTCTTCCATTTTCTTCCAGTTCTTCTTTCTTCATCTTATTCCTAAGATTTTTATGAGACTTAATCATTTGATTTACTGAAATCAAAGTAAACTGAGTCTACGGCATTTTTTCTTAGCTCTACTTATTCATTCTACTTACAAGAAACAAAATTTGTTTTTCATAATTTCATTTCTTTAATGATCTCATTCTGGTTCTTAGAAATTACCATTCTTTTGAGTACCAAAAGAATACATTTTTTCTTTTTTACTCTCCTCTCAATTTTTTTTCTAGAAATCATTATCATTTTCTCAAAACTTCCTACAATAAAATCTTTTTCTCTATTTTTATCACTAAATTTACTCATATCTAATATTTTCTCCTAATTCTTCTTGATTCCTAAAACATCATAATAATGCTTGAAAAATCAAAAGTACAGAGCACCAGCCCTGAAGTCAGGAAGACCTGAATTCAAATCTGGCCTCAGACACTTAACACTTCCTAGTTGTGAGACTCTGGGCAAGTCATTTAACCCCAATGGTCTTAGCAAAAATAAATAAAAACATAAATGAAATAAAAGTAAAAATAAATTAAAGATATATAATTTATAAAAGAGGAAGAAAAAAATAAAAGGAATAATGGATCTTGTGTGTTATGAGAATATTTTAAATTTTTAAAATTTATTTATTTTAAATATACACTGCTTTATGAATCTTGTTGGGAGAAAAAAAATCAGAACAAAAGGGAAAAACCATGAAAGAGAAAAAAAACAGAAAAAAAAGAAGTGAAGATAGCATGTGTTGATTTACATTCACTTTTCATAGCTCTTTTTCTGGATATAAATAGCATTTTCTATCCAAATCTATGGGTATTTCCTTGAGAGAATATTTTAAAGACAGATATACTTGGAAATTCTTATATGTAACCAAACTTGATGCAATATTCAAAAGAGAATCCTCTATATTCACATTGTTATAATCTTTTACTATCAAGAATAATAAAAAGTTTTTTCTAGGTCTAAAATTTTATGATTCTATAAATATATAACAAATGAAACCAAAATTGGCAAATTATTATTATTTATTATTATTATAGCTTTTTATTTACAAAACATATGCATGGGTAATTTTACCACATTGACCATTGCAAAACCTTCAGCTCCAACTTTTCCCCTTCTTCCCCCTACTTCCTTTCCTACATGGCAAGTAGTCTAATACATATTAAATTTGTTAAAGTATATGTTAAATACAACATATGTATACATATGTATACAGTTATCTTGCTGTACAATAAAAATCGGATCTAGAAAGAAAGAAAAAAACCTGAGAAGAAAAAAAAATGCAAGCAAGCATCAGCAGAAAGAGTGGAAATGCTGTCTCTGGGTATAGCTGATTTTCTTCTTTACTGAATAATTGGAACTGGTTTGAATCATCTCATTGTTGAAGAGAGTCACGTCCATCAAAATTGATCATCATATAGTATAGTATATATAGTGCTGTATATAATGTTCTCCTGGTTCTGCTCATTTCACTTAGCACTAGTTTATGTAAGTCTCTCCAGCAGTCTCTGAAATAATCCTGCTGGTCATTTTTTATAGAACAATAATATTCCATAACATTTATATACCACAACTTATTCAGCTATTTAATTTCCAGTTTCTAGTCACTATGAAAAGAGCTGCTACTAACATTTTTGCACACATGGGTCCCTTTCCCTCCTTTAAGATTTCTTTGGGATATAAGCCCAGTAGAAACTGCTGGGTCAAAGGGTAGGCACATTTTGATAATTTTTTGAGCATAGTTCCAAATGTCTCTCCAGAATGGTTGGACGTATTCACAATTCCACCAACAATGTACCAGTGTCCCAATTTCCCTCATCCCCTCCAACATTCATCATTATCTTTTCCTGTCATCTTAGCCAATATTGGTAAATTATTGATCAAAACAGTGCATTATAAAGAGGAAGTTCCAGTATTTCATACGACTACACATGTATTCATTAAAGTGTTCATATGTCTTGCTTAGATACATGTTACTCTATTAACATTGTAATGGATTCAATTTACATTGAGGATTAGTTTACTGAATGGTATGTACACATTGTAATCCTTTGTACTCTCAGAACAGAAAGACTTCATCATAGTACAATCAACAGGGAAAAGAGTATTCATAAGATAAGACCAGAAGCCATAGGAAAGCTAGGGGCAGGGATGTTCAGAAAAGCAAAAGGGAGCATAGGCAATCTTGGGCTGTTTCCTTTATAGGGGGATAGGGGAAAAAAGAAATTCTCAGAGACAAAATCAAAGCATTTACAGGCTAGAAAGACTGTTTGGGTCAGACTGGGTCCTTGTGATTTTGAAATATCCCATTATCATTTATTCTGGGAAGTGTATCATACATGTAGCAGCTTTCCCAGTTCTTTGTTCTATTTATTTTGATTTTCCACTCTGTTGTTTCTATTTTTAAGGGCAAGTTAGAAGGCAGATAACTGTTCTCTCGAATGGTAACATAACAATAATGATGCGCAAACCAGCAGAAGTCTGAGATAATATATTCCCATTCTGAAGTTATCTTTCACTGAATTTCTTAGAGTGTACTATCCACCAGAAGTTCTCCTCTCATGAAAGTAAAAATGATTAAAGTGGTGATTGCATCTGAAAAAAAAAATCATGCTATGTGGTAAAATAGTTTGATGTTCATCTTGCCTCTTTCAGGACCAATTTTACAAGGTTGCAGTATACACTAGCATCTCTAATCCAGGGAGAGATACAGGCAAGTCTCCCGAGTCCAATCAAGAGTTGGAAAAAGTAACTTCAAAGCCAGCCGTGAGTCAACTTGCTAAAATAGTTGCAGGTTGGGTAGCACACACAGGCAGACTTCTTTGACACTCCAACGTGACTAGAAATAATTCTGGGAGGAGGATGAAAATTGCCGGGGATCTGAGCAATTCTCAAGGTGTCAGAGTTCACTATAGGATAGAAGAGTGATTACAGCCAGAGATGGCAAATATGTCCAAATTTATTGATTTAATTTCTTAAAAGGTATATTTTCATTTATTAAATTTAGATTGGGTTGTGAAGTAGCCCTATTAGGGAGAACATGAGGCCATGCCTATACAAAATTGTGAAATAGTCAATGTTTATAAAGTACAGGAATGGACCTGTGATTTCATTGGTACAGTCAGCTCTGAGGGGATGGAGACACCCTCTTCTAACAGTGTGACTTGCTCAAGATCACACAGTAAGTATGTGAAGTAGGTCTTATCTGGCTCTCTAGCCACTATTGTACTACATTGCATCTCTTTATACATAAGTATAGTACATGAAGTATATGAAATATATTTTGAATGTATTTATCTGTGTGTGTGTATATATATTATTTCCCATCTCCACCCCAACCCTGGGGTCTCAACTTCTTGAGGACAGAGATTGTTTTCCTTCTGTCTTTGTACTTCCACCACCTAGACATATAGTAGATAACAATAAAAAATTTAGTGTCTCACCTTTTATTCACCTACTCATTCTTACTTTCAACCTAGCAACATCTTCCAAGTACCTGATGTCCCATGGGTCCAACAATAGCATTATGCCCTATACTTCCCATGCTAGTAATTATTCTCACTATAACTGGTTTCTTTTGTATTTTAATTTATGTATTTAAAGCATTATTCTGAAAATTAATCAATAGCTTCATCAGATTTGTCAGATGGGGCCATCACACACACACACACACACACACACACACACACACACACACACACTTATCTATAATTTAATCCTGGCCTTTACAGCTACATTATTTAATGGGTGATGATGTGCTAAGAAAAGAATTATTAACTTATATTATATTCTAATATTCTAAATATTCTAAATAGACTGCCTTTTTTTGATACAAGTCATTGGGTAGTAGACAGGCTTGGACTCAAGACAGGAGTTCTAATCCTGCTTCTAATGTCTAATAATTATGTAACCATGTCCAAGTTAATCTTTCAGTGCTCCAGGGGAATTCTATAAGTTTTGTAAAAATTGTAGGAAAATGTTGATGACACATATTCTAAGGAAGAAAATCATATTATCAGGTTGGGACACAATGGTGGGGCCAAACCATGTGACAAAATGGTATAGATACCAAGCAATAGCCCAGGGAGAACAGATTAAAATAATAATATTAGGGCCTCCACCCCACCAAAACCTTTTAAATCTTCAGGCAGATTTAGGGCCTCTCTTAGAATGAATGCTGACTTTGGAGACAGAATGAATCTGGAAAAGATTAATCCTATTCAGCTGCTCATCCTAAATCATGAGGATAGGAAATGATCTAGAATTACCTAAAAGGTGGAATAAAGATGGTAATATAAAGACAGGGACTTACCTAAGTTCTTCCCAAAACTTTTTCAAACAACATTAGTTCCTCAAAACAAATTCTGTAGCATTAGAACTCACAAAAGAAAGAAGTGCAATAATTTTCCAGTCCAGGACAACTTAGAGAGCCTGCAGGAAAGGCCTGTTGCCCTACAGTGAGAATGCACAGATCATGCTCCAGCAAAGCAGCAGTAGCCTTGGAAAAAGAAAGGGTGTGATTGAATCAGTGGTGACAGTGGCAGTTTCCAGACCTCTCAGCCCACAAATGATAAAGGGTCAAAAAGAGATTACAGAAATCCCTCTCTAGAACCAAGGAAAGATTCTGCTGCATTATCCATATTTGGATCTAGGTCCCAGTCCTAGGGTGAGGAAGAGTGCAGTACTCCAGAGATTGTGACTGAGACTTTGGTTGCAGTTACAGGTCAGAAAAGGGTGCTTGTGGTCATTCACAGACCAGAGCCAGGCCAGAAGAGTAGTAAACATACTTCTCCTTAGATCATACTGTATGGAATAGAGAGATAAGGTGAAAAACTTACAGGAAGTACAAATTCTTTTTCTGTATTTTATTTTCATTATTTCTTTATTTCCCTTGTGACCTGTATAATATGTGTGGGCTCACATTTACTTGAGCCTTGGCCAGCTATAAATATATTTACTTAACCTGAGCTGATGACATTTATCAGTATTTGACATTTATCAATACTTAGTCCATTAGGTTGACCACTATCTGCTTGATTAAGCCTGAAGGCCTGATTTTCTATTTCCCAGAAATCAGGTGATTTGGGGGAAACAGAAACCTTCCATTCCAATCTCTCCGGATAGCAACAATCAATTAGATGCCTCCCCTCCCCCCTCCTCAATGCTCTTTAGCTTGTGATGTAGTCTCTTGTATAAAAGCTGTGTATCTTTACTAGTTCTTTAGTCCTCCTACCACAAGCTTTGTCTTTCTTATTTCATGATAGGACAGCTTATCCTCCGGAGATTTTAATAAACAATCTTTCTGCTTTCTACTGAGTAGTCATTTTGAGCAAGGCTCTTCTACATCCCTCACACTACTATCTTGTAAGAACTGGAAAATTACAGATCCCCAGAATTATTTCTGAAAACAACTATACAAAATATATAAAGCTTAGGACAGTATTTTAGCCCCATTGTAGCAGTTAAAAGTTAAAAAGTAGGCTGGAAAAAAATAAGCAAAAAAAAAAAAAAAAGAAAAAAAAATCCTGACTATACAATGCTGTCAATGCTTACAGGGAAGATCAAAACATAAAATCCAAAGACAAAAATTGCTACATCCAAAATATCAAAGAAATATACAAAATGATTGTAGGCCATGGGAGAGATCAAAAAGGATTTTAATAAACAAGTAAGAGAAGTAGAGGGAAAATTGGGAAGAGAAATGAGAATGAAGAAAATCATGAAAAAAAAATCAAAAGTTCTTTAGAAGAAGTATATACACACACACTCACATATTAACTGAAAAAAAAATCTTAAAAAACAGAATAGACCAAATAAAAAAGAGGCACAAAAATCCAATCAAGAGAAAAATTCCTTAAAAAGCAGAATTGGCTATTGCAAAGAAAGGTACAAAAAGTGATGGAATAAAAGAATTCTTTTTAAAATAACTTTTTTAATTCTCAAAATACATACAAGATAATTTTTAGCATTCACCCTTACAAAATCTTGCATTCTAATTTTTTTCTTTCCCTCCCCCCTCTCCTAGACAGCAAGCAATCCAGTAAAGATGAAACATGTGCAATTCCTCTAAACATATTTCCATATTTTGTCTACACAAGAAAAATCAGGCAAAAAGGGGAAAAAAACATGAGAAAGAAAAAAAAAATAGGCAAAAAAGTGAAAACACTAAGCTTTTATCCACCTTTAGTCTTGATAGTCCCCACTCTGGATGCAAGAAAAGAATACTTAAAAAAGTAGAATTGGGAAAATTGGGGAGAGCAGGGGGGAAAAAATTCAAAAGCTCACTGAAGAAAATAATTCCTTAAAAATTACAATTGGACAATTGGAAGTTAATTATTTTATGAGATATTAAAAAATAAAACAAAATGGGGCAGGTAGGTTATATCAAATTGAAAAGTTTTTTGTACAAACAAAACTAATGCAGATAAGATTAGAAGGGAAGCAATAAACTGGAAAAACATTTTTACAGTCAAAGGTTCTGAAAAAGGCCTCATTTCCAAAATATATAGAGAATTGACTCTAACTTATAAGAAATCAAGCCATTCTCCAATTAATAAATGGCCAAATGATATGAACAGACAATTCTCAGATGAAGAAATTGAAACTATTTCTAGTCATATGAAAAGATACTCCAGGTAATTATTAATCAGAGAAATGCAAATTAAGACAACTCTGAGATACCACTACACACCTGTCAGATTGGCTAGAATGACAGGGAAAGATAATGTAGAATGTTGGAGGAGATGTGGGAAAACTGGGACACTGATACATAGTTGGTGGAATTGTGAATACATCCAGCCATTCTGGAGCCATTCTTGGAACTATGCTCAAAAAGTTATCAAACTGTGCATATCCTTTAATCCAGCAGTGTTATTACTGGGCTTATATCCCAAAGAGATCTTAAAGAAGGGAAAGGGACCTGTATGTGCAAGAATATTTGTGGCAGTCCTCTTTGTGGTGGACAGAAACTGGAAAATGAGTGGATGCCCATCAATTAGAGAATGGCTGAATAAATTGTGGTATATGAATGTTATGGAATATTATTGTTCTGTAAGAAATGACCAGTAGGATGATTTCAGAAAGGCCTGGAGAGACTTGCATGAACTGATGCTGAGTGAAATGAGCAGAACCAGGAGATCATTATATATTTCAACAACAATACTATATGATGATCAATTCTGATGGATGTGGATCTCTTCAACAATGAGATGAACCAAATATATATATATATATATACACATATATATATGTATATATATATGTATGTATGTATATTGTATTTAACTTATACTTTAACATACTTAACATGTGTTGGTCAACCTGCCATCTGCGGGAGGGGGTGGGGGAAAGGAGGGTGAAAAATTGGAACAAAAGGTCTGGCAATTGTCATGCATATATCTGGTAAATAAAAAGCTATAATAAAATAAAATAGGGTTTGATTTCCAGGGTAGGGAGTGCAATGTCCCAAGTTTTAGGGGTTTTTTACAGGTATTTTCAGAGATTCTCCTAGTGACCTATAAAATTTCAATTCTAACAAGTTGGAATGATATGAAATGTGCTTATTGCTCTCTTATCCTGTGCTCCGGTATGTGAGCGACCATAAGCACCCTTTTCTGCCCTGAAACTGTGAAGAGGGTCCCTGCTCCACTGTGTCTGCAACTTCTAGTGAACTAGTGTTACTCCTTGCCCTGAGACTGTGAGCTGGGAATACATCCAGGATCTGAGCATGAGCAAAGTTAAAGTACTGCCTCAATATTAGCAAAGGAACCCTTTTCTGATCATATGTTAGAACCCTTCACTTTCTGTGGGCTGAGAGGTCCAGAAGCAAGTGCTGCTGATTCAGAGGCTTCCAAGATCCACTCCTAATTTGCTGAGGTTGGCTGTGCTGGTACAATCTGTGCTGAACTGTTCTCCCCTTTTACCTTGACTGATCAACCTTTCCTCCTGAACTTGGCATCTGTGAACCGAGAAGTCTGGAAAACTTTATGGCTAACACTGATTCAGAGGCTCCCAAGGACTTCTAGTGTTCTGGGACATGATTTGTCAGAACCAGGTTTCTGTGGCTCAGCCTGCACTGCACTATGCTACTAGTGCACTATCATATCACTCTGGTGCAACAGACCTTTCCTACAGACCGTCCAAGTTGTCCTGGGCTGGAAAATTGTTTTACTTTTTATGGGTTCCAATACTTCAAAATTTGTTTAGAGTCATTATTTGAAGGGATTTGGAGGGATATGGGAAAGAACTCAAACTCATCCCTGTCTTTATTTTGCCATCATAGCTCTGTCCCTGTTTATATCCTTATTTGAAAAAAAAAAAAAAAAGATACTTGTTAACTCCTAGATATTTTCTTATTAAAAGAGAAGTTAGAAATATACATAGAGGACATGAATATGATTTAAATATGATGGGTTAATTATAAAAAATAAATCAAATTTAGGAGTGAGAGAAGAATGCACTGGGAAAAGGGGAAAGGGAAAAGTAGAATGGGGTAAATTATCTGAAATAAAAGAGGCACAAAAAAGCTTCTACAATGGAGGGGGATATGAGAGAGGTGAGAGAAATGCATAAATCTTACTCTACTTACAATTGGCTGAAAGAGGAAATAATGTACATACTTAGTTGAATATAAAAATCTATTTTATCTTATAAGAAAGTAGAAGAAAAAGTTAAGAAAAGGGGGAGCTAGGAGGAGGGAAAATAGATTGAGGTAGTTAAAAGTCAGAAGTAGAACACTTTGTAAACAAATAGATAGGATAAACAGGAGGAAAATAGGATGGAGGGATATACATGGTAATTATAACTGTGAAGAAAAAAAATTATAGCAAGTTTCTCTGATAAAGACCTCATTTCTCAAGTGAATAGAGAATTGAGTCAAATTTATTGAAATAAAAGCCATTCCTCAATTGATAAATGGTCAAAGGATATGAACAGGCAATTTTCAGATAAATAATCAACACTATCTATAAAAAAAATTCCCTAAATCACTTTTGTTTAGAAAAATGTGAATTAAAACAAATCTGAGCTACTACCTTATACCTACCAAATTGGCTTGTATGACAGAAAAGGAAAATGACAAATGTTGGAAGACATGTGGGAAAATTAGAACACTAATGAATTGTTTGTAAATTTTATGCTGATTCAACCATTCTGTAGCTCAGTTTGAAACTATAAAAAACCGTGTATACTCTTTGATCAAGCAATACTATTCCTAAGTCTGTATCCTGAAGTGATAAAAAACAAAAAAGTAAAAGCACAAACATATTCAAAAATATTTATATTAACTCTTTTGTAGTGAAAAAGAATTGGAAATTAAGAGGATATCCATTAATTAAGGAATGACTGAACAAACTGTTGCATATGATTGTGATAGAAAACTAGTCTGTTGTAAAAAATGATGAACAGGATGCTCTCAAAAAAACATGGAAATACTTGCATGAATTGATGCAAAGTGGGATGAGCAGAACTAGGAGACCATTGAATACAGTAACATCATTATTGGATGATGATCAACTATGAATGACATAACTATTCTCAGTCATACAATTATCCAAGACAATTTTGAAAGACTTATGATAAAAAATGCTATCCATATCCAGAGGAAAAAACATGGAGTCTATATACAAATCAAAGTAAACTTTATCTTCACTTCCTTATTTTTCTTGTGTTTTTTTTCTTTCATAGCACAACCAGCAAGGAAATACATTCTATATGACTATATTTGTATAATCTATATCAATCAAGTTGCTTGCCTTCTCAATGGATTGAGGAGGAGGGAAAAAAAGAGAAAAATTTTAACTAAAAAAAATTTAAAAGAATGCTAATTTTTTTTGCATAGAATTGGGGGGGAAATAAAACATTGTTATAAAAAATAAAAAGAAAAAAGAAACAATCTAAGTGAAATTGAGACATATTTCAGAAGGCCAAATTATAATAATGTGGAGAACACATTACTGGTTTGGAAGGCTTCTTAAACTTTTTCCACTTGTGACCCCTTTTTGCCTGAGAATTTTTATGCAATCCTGGGGATATGTACATCAAAAATTTTGTTATCATAAATGATAATTTTGTGACCCTCACACTCAGTTATATGGCTTTATTTGTAGTCATGACCCATAGTACAAAAAGTTTTGGACTAAATGATACATAAGGTCATTTCCAACTCTAGCATTCTGCCAGGATAAATTTAGGGTTTGGGAGGATTGATTTTAATTCATCTGTCTCTTTACCTTACTATTCTTCTCTGTCTTCTTACCCCAAATATAGTTCTCTCCCATACAGAGAGACACTCCCTACTCCCCACAATAAGGCTTCTTGGATGCCAAGAAAAATGGAGCTGACCTTAAAACCCAGTTATGAAGAATAATTCATTAAATTAGGAAGCTCCAAATGGAACTTCTCACAAACACACTCCATGTCTGGATAATTTTCCCTATAGGAACCTGAGGAATTGTCCTGAGACAGCTCAATCTTCCCTATGGGATAGCATACACCTCTCCCTCCATCCTCACATCACACTGAGAAATTCATTTGTGATATCTGCTCCAGACACAAAAAAAACCCTTTTGTACAATCCTTCATTTCACACCACAAGTCCTAGAGTGGACTTCCACTCTAAGCAAACATGGGATTGGCCTAACAGTCCTAATGAGATTCAAAAGAACTAAATCAAAGGAGGAAAAGGAAAAAGAAAAGAAAAGACATGCAGTCCTAAAAACTTTTATGTATTTGAGTATCATTCAGTCAGTAAGCACTGATTACAGATACCATATGCTAAGCTACATCCTAGTTTGGGAGAGATACAAAATTTAGTTATGATAGCTAATGATCTCATGGGCTTCCAGTCTAATCAATAACATCTCTTAGTGAGAAGAACAAATAATAGAACTTTCACTTCATCCATCCCTCCTAAGAAATATCTACAATAAGTCCTTCATATACCACAGAGTGATTTCAAAACCACATGCTTTTCTAAAGACTGAAATGGTGTCTAAATTTTTTTCAAAAATCTATATCTTAGTGTTTACATACTTTCAATCAATGGTAACTTATATTTGTGCATCTTTCATTTTTTTTCAAGTCTTTCAATCCATTATCTCATTCTGTTATCAATGCTTTCTTTGCATCCATCACAAGAATAAGAATAATTTGTCTTTAGATAGCATTATATAAAGTCATCCATATGCATTATCTCATTTGATGCTCACAATAACTTGATGAGACCATTTTATTTCTTTAAATATATATTTTCCCCTATTTATCTTTTTATAGTTCTCTTTGAGTCCTGTGTTTGTAAATTAAATTTTCTGTTAAGTTCTGTTTTTTTCAATAGAAATAACTGAAAGTTTCTTACCTCATTGAATCTCCATCTCCTCCCCTGAAAAATGATGCTGAATCTTGCTGGATAGTTATTTCTTTGTTGCAACCCCAGGTTGTTAGGATTACTAGGTGAGAACTCAGGTTGTCTGGATAGTGACAAGGTGAGAATTCAGGTTGGACAATTACAAGGTGAGAACTCAGGTTGACTTGATAGAAGGAGCAAGCTCATTGGCTGAAGTGGTTCTTCCCAGAAGCCCTTGCATTATCCCACGCCCATTCTCTGGGAGGATAAAAAGCAACAGTGGGCCTGGAAAGTGAGTCTACATGGAGAAGGATGGGAGCTGGGGGAGATTCAGGGAGAGGACTCTGCATTACATCTTGCTTGGCGCAGCTCTCTGCAGGAAGGGAAGTCGGCTCTCTGCAGGAAGGGAAGTCACTTCTCTGGACAAGAGTTAACAGCAACTACCTGGAGACAACGGTTCGTTACAGGAAGAAGAATCTGTCTGAGAGATTTGAGTAGACACAGCAGATCTCTTCCCAGAGAGCGATCCAGCAGCTTCTGGAGACGACAGCTCGCTACATTTGCCTTCCAGAATATGGTGTTCTAGGCCCTCTGATCCTTTATTGTAGAAGCTGCCAGATCCTGTGTAATTCTGACTTTTGCTTCTTGATATCTGCATTATTTTTGTCTGGAAATTTGCAGTGTTTTTTAACTTGAGATTATAGTTTTGGAGTGTCACAACTATGTTCCTTGGGATTTTTCTTTTGTGATCTTTTCCCAAAGGTGATGGATGGATTCTTTCAATGAGTATTTCCCCCTCTGTTTCTAGAATTTGTGGGCAGTTTTCCTTAATGACCTCTTTTTGGTCATGGTGTTAGGTAGGCCAATAATTTTTAAATTGTCTCTTCTGGATCTATTTTCCCAGGTCAGCTATTTTTCCAATGAGTTGTTTCACATTTTCTTCCAATTTTTTTCATTATTGTTAGCTTGTTTAACTGATTCTTGCTGTCTCACAAAGTCATTAGCTTCCATTTTCCCTGTTCTAGTTTTAAATGATGATTTTCTTCAGTTATTTTGAATATCTTTTTCCATTTGCTTTATTTTTATTGTTTAAGGACTTGTTTTCTTCAGACAATGTTTTCCCTTCCTTTTCCAAAGTGTTGACTATCTTATTCATACCTCTGATTTCTTTTCACATTTTTTTCTTCTACCTCTCTTATTTGCCTTTTGAAATTGTTTATGAGCATTTCCAAGAAGCCTCTTTGGGCTTGAGACCAATTCATATCACTCTTTGAGACTTCTGTGGACAGTCTGTTTTTGTCTGAGTTTGGGTTTTGGTCTGCCCTGTCAGCTTTCTCTGGTCTGTTTCTTGCTCATTTTCTTTCCTTTTATTTTGATATTTCCTCTTTTTTACTTTTAATGTAGAGTTCTGCTCCTGAGGTAAAGGAGTTGCTGTCCCAAGCTTCCTGGGTAGCTCTGAATCTTGCCTTTGAGCTCAAGGATCCCTTGTATTTGCAGGGGTAACTTTGCCTGCTCTTTTCAGCAAAAAACCTGGTTTCCTAGAGTTTGCATTCTGAGCTGGGACTGGAAGTTGCCCTTCTGATTTGTTCCTCTACTGAGCCAGGACTGAAGGTCTTAGTTACTGATTTGCTGTGATTAAGAGCCTCTCACTGGCTTTCCCAGAGTCTGTCTGACCTGGGCTGAATAACCTTTTCACCCCAGTGAGACTTACCTTTCTTGAAGTTTTTTCAATTTATCTTGAGTTGGAAAGTAATTTCATTCCGTCAGATTCTGTTCAGAGGCTTGGTTTCATGGGATTTTCTGGGGAAATTTGAGACCATTTTATTGATGAGTTAACCAACATTCAGAGAAGATTGGTGAGCTCCTTAAGGTCATATGTTTAGCAAATGATCCATTAAAGTACTCCAATCCAGGAATATTCATTCTTTTTCTTGCTTCTTTCATTTTATCACCTATACTCTCAACATGATGTTTGATTGAAGGTCATTTTGGGAGGAAAGGTAGAAAGAAAGAGTAAAAGTGAATAGAGAAATAGAATAGTGGATATTCATAGATTTAACATTGTAGTTATTTTGCCCTACTGCCTTATTTTACCAAAGAGGAAACTGGTCTGTTAAATATCTTACAGATGGTCACACTGTTAATAAGCAATAAAGCTGAGATTCAAACCTTTGTCCTTTCACTCCAAATATAATGCTTTCAATGAATCCTTTGTATATCATTCTGGGACCATTTAGGATGCTGCAATTGCATTTCAAAGGCAGAAATGGAAACCTGAATTCTTAAAAGAGTCTAATTCCTCCACCCAAACTGAAAGAAATGTTAAAATCTTATTAGTGGAAACAGTCCTTAGATATCAAATATATGCATCTGAAGAAAACTTCAACATACATAAGAAAAAATATGAGCCAGCCTACAACTCTTTGTAGTGTCATTTCAGGAGCAAAGAGGCTTTTTTTTTCTATCTGTAGTCTTTTTGCTGATATTCTGTGAACTGTTCCAGAAGGCCACACTTGAGAGAGTTTTAATTCAAGAATCCAATGTTATCATTGCTCAGTTCTAAACTCTGTTGTTCAACAATAGAACTCCACTGACAAGACTACTCTAACACCATTACACCAAGTGTAAACATTTTAGGAATGGAAGAAAAACCGCATTGCAAAATTGCAGGGAAGAAAGAAGTTAAAATGGAAGTGCTGCATTCAGCAACATAGCTTCTTGACAGTAACTCACCACACTTAAGAGAGAATATGGGAAAACTATTTTTTCTTCTTAGTCATCTCCATTATCAATGGAAAGAATTAGAGTGAATTCTTTCTTATATAATGCAATGTGAATCATTTTCTTCCAGATTTTCATGTGATCCCAAAGGAAATGCTGAATGAAGATGTTCCTTTAACATACAAAATTTTCTAGGGGTTCAGGATTTAGATTCTACAATTTCTAAGTTTGCCCCATAATAAAATATAAAATGAAAATAACTATTCATAAGAAACTACCCTGGAGAAGTCAGAAACAAAAAAAACGTGCTTATTATCTATCTAGACAGCCAAATTTCAGAGCAACAGAATCTGAGGATGAGAGGAGCCTTCCAAGGCTTTCTAGCCCAAGCCTTTACAGTATCCCTTAAAAGGGGCCATCCAAACTTTACTTGAATTTATATCCAATGAGAAAGAATACATTATTTTCTATGGTAGTCCATTCCATTTATGAACAGTTCTAATTGTTTGGAGGTAGCTAGGTAGTACAGGATATAGAGAGTGCCAGGCCTAGAGGCAGGAGGACAAGAATTTAAATCTAGTCTCACAAATTTACTAGTTTGTGTGATCCTGGTCAAATTACTCCACCATGTTTGCCTCAGTTTCTTCATTTGTAAAATGAGCAGGTGAAAGAAATGGCAAACTACTGCAGGATCTTTTTCGAGAAAATCCTAAATGAGGTTATTAAGAGTTAGACATGACTGAAATGATTAAACAACACAACAACAATTAGGAATTTTTGTCCTTACAAAAACACTTTGCTATTCAAAATCCATTCATCTCTTATCTAATATTTATTAGGTGTATCATGTTCTCATTATTTAATGAATATGATAGCAAATATGATCTATAGCTTTTTTGTAGTACCTAGAGCAAGATAGTCCTGCATAGTGCTGCTCTGCAAGCACATGGGACAGAGAAGTATAGGATCTAAAACCTGATTAGTGAAACTTGCTATTGAGCTGAAATCTCTTAGGATTATAACTATTATTGTTTTAGACTTGAATTTGAGAATGATTATCTGATGAATTAAATTAGTAACTCACTATTTGAGAGCTGAATTGGCTATAAGATGGGATTGTTATTACATGACTGGTTGTCAGCTGTGACTTATATACTCTCAGACTGAAGTCCTGAAGAATTAGTTTTAATGCTATTATAATCATGCCCTGGCTTTTTCCTCTTATAGTAAATTTCTATAATCAGTCTATAAGTGGTCAATAGAACCATAAACACAATTCAAGTATGTAATACCTTGTTGTTTTCAATCTGAAAATATATAGTCATTGCATCTTATAATTAGGTAAATGAATATTTGGTCTACTAATCATCTATCTGTTGCTAGATGTGTGTCCTGAAAGAACCTTATATAAATGTAATAACAATTGATACAACTGTCTGTGGGACCTGTTTATTGATTATTGAAACTAAAGCTGAAAAATCTTTTATATGATTTAGAGAAGAGGCTTTTAGTATATTCAAGTTTTTTTAAAGGGATATAACTTATGGAATATTTTGTTATATCAATAGGAAAGTCACTTTTACTTAAGTTTGTTACTTATGGAATATTTTGTTACATCAATAGGAAAATCACTTTTATTTAAGTTTGTTACTAAATTATTGTATAGTGTGTAGTGTTTTCTTTTGAATTTATATAGACAAGCTGCTGGCCAATCTATATTGTCCTTTTCCAAGTCCGACAGACCTTAGCAAAAGAGTGGGAATATCTTTTAAAAAAATTCTGGTAGAGAGGTTTTACACATATGCCTCATGTAGAACTTTGGGTTAATCTCTCTATCTCAATATCCTCCTTTTGACAGGTAAAGGAGACCAATTAATGAAGAATTTTGTGAATACCTCTGTTATTCTGATGCATCCCCCCTTTTGGGTTATAATGTAATTGCTTTTGGGTTATAATGTAATTCGTATTAAAGAAATGATGCTTAACAAGCTATTTGCAGGATCTTCAGGGAAAATATAAGCAAACCTCCCAAGAAGGGGGGTTCTGCTCTTTGTACTTTCTCTCTCCTTCTCTTAGGTTTGCTTTCCTCTAGGCTTTGAGCAATTCACTTTCTAATGATCAGCACTGGATGGCTGTTTTGACCAGCTCAAGCCCCTTCAAATGAGACCCTGTAAAATGACCCAGCTCAATATCCAATCTCAGCAGGAAGTACTTTTAGAAGACAAGATCATTGCTCTATAGCCCAATCATTTTGGGCCTCATTTGTTTGGGAAGGAACTGGAACTGGTTGGTGAATGGATCCCAGTATCTGAGTGGGTTTCCGGTAAGAAATCCATCAATCCTGTGAAGGGGGAAGGTTATACAGGATTAATGCTACTCTTCTGCTGCAATAGTATTTGAGACTTAGGATGAGGATATTGGATTATGATTTGGATTAATTACTGAAAAAAGATATCCCATAAACAATTCAGTTTGATGCTTGTCAAATTATAGAACTGTAGAGACTAGCCATAAACAAATAGATACAATTGTGTCCTAAAGAAGAAAGAGGATTTTATGGAACTGCCTGTCCAATTTGAAATAATGTTTGGTTTGCTAGAGGGACTAGACATTTAGAAAATGCAAATCGAAGAGTAAGTTGGTTATACATGTAATAGGAAGATTTGGAATCAAATTAAGGACTTAAGGCAAGTTATAGACCCTAATGGGTAGAACGATAAAGTACTCTGTACAGAGTCTGAACAAAAAGCAATTTCTATGTCTGTGCTATAGGTTGCTCCATGACCAGATAGTACCATTCATTTTGCGTATGGGAAAACACAAGAATGAATTCTTCCTATTCCCAAAATAATATTCCTAGGGAGAATTGCAATGCTTTGTTCTACCTTTCCTTTCTGTGAGGGAATAAACCAGGATATACCAGCCCCTTAGCTCTGGAGATCAATCAGCTTGCCTTTCATAGCAGGATGAAAGATTTCAAAATCTAGGGATTGTAATGACATGTATCTGACTCTGAAATTTTGCTAAGGGTAGCTCTGGCAATTTCTCAGGGATGATCGTACTCCAAGCAAACCTTGGGTGGTATTGTGGAGGTAGCTCTCTCAAACCTGCTTTGCCTGGGAACTGAATGGGCACCTGTGTACCGATGTAATTGGCTATTCCTTTTACTTTGGGATTCCATGAAGTAAGAAAGACTGAATCAGGAAGAATTAAGTCAAGGACTGTAACTGATGAATTCAAGACTAGAAATCTAGTTCTGGATTTGGGTCATTCCTACTCTAGTGAGTAAATATTATTAGATTAGTTACACCAGAGAAGCAGTGAAGGGATAACAGAGTAGTTAGATGCCATTAACAGAATGGCATGGGAAAATAGGATGATTCTAGAAAGCTTATTGGCAGGAAGAGGAGGAACATGTGTCAAAATTGGAAGTAATTTCACTCCTAGTACAGCCCTATCAGAAGAATTAGCAGAGAATTCAGGGATTAATTATCCATTCTGTATAAGGAAATCTGTGCAAAGATTAATAGAGTTATTATGAAATAGGATATAAATATTAACCAAATCTGAGGGATTTGAAAATTATTTTTTAAAAATGGGGGAGATTGTGAGAAATGAATGGGCATTTGGAATTTCCACATTTATGAAAATTACATTGGAGAAATGAAACTTAACTTAGAAAAATGAAACCCACAAGGACATCAAAGAAAATCAAGGATGGAGTTTATTTTCCCCCAAAAGAATGTAAACTCCTTAGGGGCAGGGACTGACTTTTGTAATCAAGGGTGATAGCCTGAGATTTGAAAAAAATCTTTTGTTCTTTGTCCTTAGCCCCCTTCTGTCAGCTTCCCCTTTCTAGAATATAAGCTCCTTGGGGGGCAGGGACTAGCTATGTAATAAGGGATGGAGAATTATGTCCTGTAACTTCTGTAACATTGAATTAATAGAGAATCAGGAGAGGGATTTGTTCTTCAGGATAGGAAATAAAATGTTGCCTTTCGAGTTTTAAAGGTGTATCTACTCAGCTAGGCACCCATTCTTGTAAGAATGTAAAATAAATCTTTTCTGAATTCATCAGTGAGTCAGTGGAGTTCTTGATAAGATATTTTGTTTCTTACAATATTCCTAGTTCTTTCAAAAGATCCTCATATTGCCTGATCTCCATTCTTTTTACTACCCTGTGTCCTTTCCTCTAGATATAATTTAGCCAGATATCAATGTTCTTTCAAAATATGGTGCCTAAAACTAAACATAATAGCTCAAAGATGATCTGACTAGACTATTGGATTGTAAACATATCACCTGTCTTGCTCTGGACACTATTTCTCTTTTAATGCAATTGTTCTTTACTCCAAAATTTAACAACAATTCATTCAACAATGTTTCTTGAAAACTTGTGCATATCACTTTTAGGAACAGGAATGAAAAAAATAATCTCTATATTCAAGGCGTTTACTATGGCAATTTGGGGAATATTGCTTAAGATTCTTCTAATTGATAGTGAATATATTCACATGATACAGTGAGGGAAAGAGTAGCCTGCAAAAGAGAGGAAAGACAGTCTTTTTGTTATTCAGGAAAGTGGAAACACACACTCTAGACTTTCTCTAAAATCCATTCTGATATGTAGGGGAAGAAAAACTTTAGTTACCATTTAAGTAATAGGATCCAGTACTTGTCCTGAGTTCTAGCTTGCCACCTTAAAAAATTTAGGAAATTTCTCCTTGGGTGAAATAGGAACTTCTTCCTTTCTTGAATTATCCTTGAATGTCCCCATCCCAGTAGGGCAGCTCATTCACTTTGTTTTTACTAGTATATTCTAATCTTCACCACTTCACAGATTCCTATTAGTAATTTGTTTGGATAAATGCATTTACTCACTAATCACTATTTATAATGACAGAACAGCAGTTTTCAACTTAATAGACTTGATGTGTTACTTAGGGTATTGAGAATTTAAATGACCTGCCCTTGTGAGAGAAATGACCTGCCCTTGTGAGAGAAATGACTATTAGTAACTAATGATTTGAGAAGATTTAGATTCACCTCTTCCCTACTCACTTTGTTCTTTTATCCTTATTTCAAGATTTTAGTCTCTGAAGATTGAGTTCATTTCCTCTCTCCAGATCCCACCCAGGTGGAGCAGTCATGTTGTTCCATTCAGGTTTGGGTGGAAATATATATTTTTTAATAGATTGCCCTAGGCTGCGGCCAACTTTAGAAGTAGATGACATAAGTTCAGGTTCAGTCTCTCATTATAATCTTTCACTAATTGTTAAGCAATCTGAATTGATTGCCATAAGGGGGAATGCCCTCTTCCAAGGGCATAAAAATAGTGAGACCACCATCATAACTTGTTATAGGCCAGAACTTGAAACAAGGTACTCAGTGGAACTGATAAAAAAAAATGGTTGTTTAGCATGGTGCTTAAAAGTTCTCTAGTTCAGTACATGTACTTAGTACTTAATATAGTTCCACAAGATTCACACCTATGATAAGAGAACATATAAGCTCAGGGAGAGACAGAACTAGAGAAGACAGAGACCATGGTGATGGTCCTCCTGCCTCCCCCACAAAAACCAAGATACCTTCAGGAAGATCTCAAGAAAGCTGGCCCAGGCAAGGAGATAATAAAGGATTTGGACTTTAATACCTGGCTACACTCCTGTGGTGATTACTGAACTGAAACAAAGGCTGCTTCCAGAGACCGCAAGAAAAAACAAAACAGAAAACATCACAATAACTGTCTTTGGTCTAAGAGAAAAACAGCCAAATAATTACCATTTTATTAAAATACTGATGCCATTAATAAATTACTCAGAAATTATGTCTCTCTCAAATCTTTTTAAATGTCACATGTGACTGCATAGCTTTTTATGTGTCAAGAACCTGAGTTGAACCAGCCTTCCTAACTCCAATGCTGACTTTGTTTATATTACTCTATTCCATCCACATTTATAGAGAGTTTACAGTTTAAATGTAAAGTTTACCATGCATCTTTCTCACAAAAAAATGTGCATAGTTAGTACAAGTCATTATTTTTTGTTTTACAGATGAGAAAAATTAAAGTTTCAGAGAGATAATATGAGTCCTCAAAGGTCACACAATCTACTAAATATTGGTGCCAGAATTCTAACCTAGGTCTCTTACTTCCAAGTTCATTTTTCCTTCCATTAAAATACACTGATTCTCAATAAGTGTCTTGATAAATTATAATTGCATTTGTGCAGTATAATAGAAAGAACATTACACTAATAAGCAAGAAACCTGGATTCCAGTTTTCATACCACTACTAATTATTAAAAATTAAATGCCTCAGAGGTATATAATACTTGAAAGTTTCAGTGTTTTCAACTATTTTACTTAATAGGAATACCAGTTGAATTGCAATAAAAATCAGATTTAATTTTATTTAGAATGGTGAGATTATTATAGTTATTTATTGGAATGAGGAAGATTTTTAAAAAGGAAGTTGCATGGCAAAGTGAGATAGCAGTAGATGAAAATACTTTATCAGCACAAGGATTATATAAGTTTAACATATCCTGCAGAGAGACTGAAGCAGAAGACAACAGAGAAAGGCTACTAGATTTGGTGATTAAGAAGTAATTGGTAGTGATCATGGGGATGACTAGATTGAATACAATGAAGTGTCCAAATAGATCTGGAGACACAGCAGCTGATCAAAGGCTAAGGAAAAAAAAAAAAAAAAACTAAGTCAAACAAATGTAGACTTTATAAGACTCCATGATTTATATGGGGAGGGTAGAAAGGATCAATGGACACATTAGATGAGGATGCAGAAAGTTAGTCATTGGTCCTGGATTACCATTTATTAGTTGAGTAATCATGGATAATTAATTTAGCCTCTGACTTTCATGTTCTCTCTTAAGTAGTTCATAGAGAATGATAATGTTTAGTCTAAGAGGTAAGCGTTGAAGTTTGAATGAAATAAAGTTCTTTGCCTCCAAAAAGGGTGCAGGTATATATGTATATACATATATGCAAAGTAATTTTAGGGGATAGGAACTAGACTTGTGATTTCATTTCATATTGAAAGCCTTGGTAAGGAAACTCACTCCACCAATGTAGGTTTGTATCTTCTTTGAATCTTATGGCCTTAGAGAGTTGCCTGGAGGGAAAGAGAAAGGAATGGAATAAACAATTGTTATTTCTTTTATCTTTTTTTATTATAGTTTTTTTTTATTTACAAGATATATGCATGGGTAATTTTTCAGCATTGAGAACTGCAAAACTTTTTGTTCCAACTTTTCCCCTCCTTCCCCCCAACTTCTCCCCCAGATGGCAGGTAGACCAATACATGTTAAATATGTTAAAGTGTAAGTTAAATACAATATATGTATACATGTCCATATAGTTATTTTGCTGCACAGGAAGAATCGGACTTTGAAATAGTGTATGATTAACCTGTGAAGGAAATAAAAAATGCAGACGGACAAAAGTAGAGGGATTGAGAATTCTATGACGTGGTTCATACTCATCTCCCAGAGTTCTTTCGCTGGGTGTAGCTGGTTCAGTTCATTACTGTTCTATTGGAACTGATTTGGTTCATCTCATTGTTGAAAATGGCCATATCCATCAGAATTGATCATCATATAGTATTGTTGTTGAAGTATACAACAATCTCCTGGTCCTACTCATTTCACTCAGCATCAGTTCATGTAAGTCTCTCCAGGCCTTTCTGAAATCATTCCGCTGGTGATTTCTTATAGAACAATAATATTCCATAATATTCATATACCACAATTTATTCAGCCATTCTCCAATTGATGGGCATCCACTCAGTTTCCAGTTTCTGGCCACCACAAAAAGGACTGCCACAAACATTTCCCTTTCCTTCTTTAAGATCTCTTTGGGATATAAGCCCAGTAGTAGCACTGTTGGATCAAAGGGTATGCACAATTTGATAACTTTTTGGGCATAGTTCCAAATAGCGCTCCGGAATGGCTGGATGTATTCACAATTCCACCAACAATGTATCAGTGTCCCAGTTTTCCCACATCCCCTCCAACATTCATTGTTATCTTTTCCTGTCATTTTAGCCAATCTGACATGTGTGTAGTGGTATCTCAGAGTTGTCTTAATTTGCATTTCTCTGATCAATAGTGATTTGGAACACCCTTTCATATGAGTAGAAATAGTTTCAATTTCATCATCCGAGAATTGTCTGCTCATATCCTGTGACCATTTATCAATTGGAGAATGGTTTGATTTCTTATCAATTAGAGTCAATTCTCTATATATTTTGGAAATGAGGCCTTTATCAGAACATTTGACTGTAAAAATGGGAATAAACAATAATTAAATGGCTACTATGTAATGTGCTTTAGTGCTTTACAAATATTATCTCATTTGATCCACATAACCTTGGGAGATAATCTTTATTATCAAACCCGTTTTACTGCTGAGGAATCTGAGGCAGAGAAGAGGTTTAGTGACTTTGCAAAGATACCACAAATAATAAATGCCCAAAGTCACATTTGAAATGGAGTGTTCCTGATTCTAGATTCATAAATCTCTCCATCACACCCCCTACCTAACTCTAGGTCACTGAGAAATCTGGTGATTTGCCAAAGTTATTTAGCCAGATAAATCAGAAACTAAACTTGAATCCAGATATTCCATGATTTTCTATGGCTTCTGGGTTTTTTTCTCCAGCTATCCTCCATGTCTGGAACATTACCTCCTCAACTCTGCTTTTTGATTTTCCTTGTACCCCAAATAGAACCTTCATATTTTACTGAAAGTCTTTATAATTCTAGTATCTTGCCTCTATTAATTGTTTCCTATTTATCCTACATTCAGCTTCTTCGCTATATATTTTTATGTTTTCTGTCATGTTTTAAGCTCTTTGAAGGCAAAAATGTCTTTTTCTCCTTTTTGCATCCTGAGTGCTTAGTGCCGTATCCAGCACATAGTGGTAGGTTAATAAATGTTTATTGTTTGAAGGAATGATTGACTTGGCTTCAAAAACCTTTTTTCTATCTAAACTATAAAATACTGTTATTTCCTTTATCACATAGGAAATACTAGTTTTGTCCCTTGATAATAAAATAGTTTTTGCTGTATTCCAAAACAAACATACAAACACAGGAGAGAGTAAGGGAGGGAGAGAAAGAAAAAAGGAGGATAAAGAAAAAGAGAAAGCAAGGTTTATTGACTTGTTGACAAAACAGACTAAAAATCAATAGTGTTTTCTATGACACTTCAGATAAACTTCCTAATAACCCAAAGCTGATTGCTGAAGGAAAGGTGTCCTCTCTGTTGACAGCTTTACTTGAAGTGAAGCTGAGCCTTACTTCTTTTTACTTTTCACAAGGTGGAGTGCAATACTACTTAGACCTTCCAAAAGGATGAAATAAAATCAGCATAGAGGACGATTTCCTTTGTGGTCTCATTGCTATACCTCAGTAGGGAAAGATTTCCTCTAACTTTCCCTGCCCTCCAGCAACAAGAAGCTACTTAAACAATGTTCTGTTTTTTGAAATGCTCCAAAAAGTACTACATTAGTGGTGGGCAGCCAAAGGGCCTCAAAAGTCACAGAAAACTAAGCATCAAGACCCGGGTTTTAAGAAATATGATTCATTTTTTTATTACAACTGTATCCTTCTCCCCAAAGAATAGAAAATTGAGACTATGACCTAGCAGCAAATTTTAGAGGGTCTTGTACTTTTCAATCAATAAACATTTATTAAAGTGCCTACACTATGCTAAACATTAGGGAGAGAAAAGAAGCAACAGATAAATCCCTGAGTCTAAGGGGATTACACAATTACACAGATCGGCCTTTTGAAAGTAACTACAGTCAAGACAGGGAAGGGCTCCATATATGCAAACTTATCTATAAAAGTACTTTTTATGGAAATAAAGTGGCTAACCAGTAATGCAACAGTGTCTTAGTGGACTATAAGCAGAGTAATGATAAGATATAAGCAGAAAATGAAGAGTATCTTCTTAGAAACGGCCAATGGATTGCTTTGTTTGTTTCAGTCATAGTTCTATGAGATAAGGGAGAGTTATTTAAAGGAGACTTTTTAAAGATGTGATAAAAGCAAAGTTCTTTCTGTAGTGATTTTTTTCCTTCCCTTCCCTTCCTTTCCTTCTTCCTTTCCTTTTTCCTTTTCTCTTCTCTTCTCTTCTCTTCTCTTCTCTTCTCTTCTCTTCTCTTCTTTTCTTTTTTTTCTTTTCTTTTCTTTTCTTTTCTTTTCTTTTCTTTTCTTTTCTTTTCTTTTCTTTTCTTTTCTTTTCTTTTCTTTTCTTTTCTCTCTCTCTCTCTCTCTCTCTCTCTCTCTCTCTCTCTCTCTCTCTCTCTCTCTTTGTTTTCTTTTCTTTTGGCAAGGCAAAGGGACTAAGTGACTTGCTCAAGGTCATAGAGGTAGTAGAAGTCTGAGATCATATTTGAACTCTGGCACCTATGCTCTAATTACTATGCTGCCTTGCCCCACAGTTCTTTATTCAAAATCACCAACACAGCTTTTGTGAAAAAGAAAGTGAATCAGAGAAGTAATTTATCTGAGATAAAGTAGTAATTTTGGATTGTCCTTTTTTAAAAAGTGTGTTTGTGTTCATGTATGTATAAAATACATCATTATGCATGTGCATGAGTATCTCCTATATATGTTTGTGGTACATAGATATCTCACATATAATACTCTCATTCATTCACACACACACACACACACACACACACACATATATGCACACGTATGTGAACAGAGAAGGTTCAGAGCTTGAAATTTAAATAGATACTGAGCTTACCTCAGAAGTAACAAAATATTCATGTAACAAAACCTCATCACGGATCTCACAGAAACTTTTGCTTCCTAGGATAATGGTACTGCTGGAGTCAATATACATTCAAATGTATATCTCTAAGCCCCTATTAATGTGTCTCTATCCCGGACCATGTCTCATGTTTTGTTTTTTCAAAACAAATAAACATTTTAAAACTCAAAAAATTCAAAAGAGCAAAATAATTAAAATTCTGTAAGGATCCTCAGCATGCACAGCTGATGATTTCCATCTTCAATATCTCCAAGGTTAACTCTCCATTCAATTATACTAAACCCCCAACAAAGCAAGGAAAGGAGAAAGTTTACACTAATAGTACTGATGTTGCTTAAAGTCTGAAGCTGTTCAGCCTAATCATCTTCCCTTCCTATCTTCCTTCTCAATGAGGATAGAAAACACTGTGTACTTTAGATAAGATATCCTGAAGCATCTCATCATGGTCAATAGCAAATGGATTGCTAGATCTCAGTGCATCATGCCAACAAGAACAATTCATACTTACATGGTATTCTAAAGTTTACACAATACTTTACATAGAATTATCTCATTTAAGCCTCACAACAATCCTGTGAAATAAGTCTTATGGACATTGTTTTTCTTATCTTACATATAATGAAAATGAGTCTCAGAGTGATGAAGCCCAAGTTAAATTCCCCAAGTCTATTGCTCATAAATAAGAGATATGATTCAAAATTAGACATTTGTACTTCTAGGTCCAATATTCTAACTGCCTTATTTTTATAGGTTCACTATTTCTACCTTTAAAAATCACTGCTATACACTGAGTATACCATTTCCCTGCCAATTATAGCAATCACTGAGAATTGTACAGAGTGTTAAAGGAAGACATATGTCTGGTGTGAGATTCTTAGAGCCCTTCTCAGGGCTACTTTCCATCTCTGGTGTCTACCTGCTACCTAACTCTCACCTGTGCCTCTAAGAAGCTATGACATGAATCTGGAACTACATAAAAAGGGCTATAAAATTATTCATGCTCTTTGACCCAGAAGTGTCATTACTGGGTCTGTATCCCAAGGAAATCATAAAGCAGGGAAAAGACCCACTTGTGCAAAAATGTTTGGAGTAGCTCTTTTTGTTGTGGCAAAGAACTGGAAAAGGAGTGGAGACCCTTCAATTGGGGAATGATTGAACAAGTTGTGGCACATGAAGATAATGGAATATTACTGTTCTTCAAAAAAATGATGAACAAGCTCATTATAGAAAAGCCTGAAAAGATTTATATGAACTGATGCTGAGTGAAATAAACAGAAGCAGGAATATGTTGTACACATCAAGAAGAAGAATGTGTGATGATCAACTATGTATGAAAGGTTTGTTTAATGTTTCAGTGTTTCAAAGCAATCCCAATAGATTTTGTTTTTTGTTTTTTGTTGTTTTTTTTTTTTTTTTGCTGAGGCAATTGGGGTTAAGTGACTTGCCCAGGGTCACACAGTCAGGGAGTTTTAAGTATCTGAGGTCAGATTCGAACTCAGGTACTGCTGAATTCAGGGCTGGTGGTCTATCCACTGTGGCACCTAGCTGCCCCCCCCAATAGACTTTAGAAAGAAAATATCATCTGCATCCAGAAAAAGAACTATAGAGATTGAATGTAAATAAACACGCTGTGTTCCCTTTTGGATTTTTTTTTATTTCTCCCATGGTTTTTCTCTTTTACTCTGATTTTTTTTCTCCCAACATAATTCATAAAGCAATGTGTATTAAAAATAAATAAACCTACTACAATAAAAAAAGAAATTGGAAAAAAAGGATTTATAGCATGCTCAACAACACCACCTTAGTAAAATCATTTCAATAGACAGGTAAACTAAGTTGAGGGTAACCAACTAGCTTCAAATCCAGCAGCAATTTAGTGGGGTGTCTATCCCAAGCAGATAAAGACATTCCCTGGTGGAATGGATGAATATGAATAATTTGCTCCAAGGAACCTTGAAGGTAGTGAAAGCAGGTGCTGTAGAGTGCTTAGAAGTTGGTTAGACATCAAAGATATAATCTACATCTACAGCATTGGAATTAATACTAATTATCTTGACTTTTGTCTTGTCACCAGACTTTAACATAAGGTAGACAGAGGCTAATGACTTCACACAACTCTACCTCACTTAAATTCAATTTATCCATGAATCATCCATAGCATTTTTTCACTTTTACCTACCTTTAAGTCCTATAGATATGAGTAAAAAAATAAAGCATCATGTACAGATATACTAAGAGCTATAATCTTAAGCAACACACATGGCCCTAGTTATTAAATCATCTTCCCAATGGACTGAAGCAGCAGTGGGATGTGGCAGTCCCCCTAAACGTCTGAGCAGCTTTTCTGAAGGATTATGTTACTCATCTTTTGATATGAGGAAAGGGCTAGAAAAAGTTCCTTAAAAATTCTCTGTTCCAGGGGCAGCAACTTCCTGGGCAAGTCACTTAACCCCAATTGCCTCAACAAAACAAACAAATAAATAAAATAAAAATTGTCTGTTCCATCTAACCTAACTCCATCCTTAAACAACAGGCTAGGATCCCACCCTACAATTAAAACACACCCAAAAAGTACAAAAAGTTTTGTGAAGATGATTCTGACTACCATTGGAACAATTTATAAGGAAGTTAAAAAAAAGATGAACACTCATGAATATGATTCCTTCTACTAATATTTATTCTCTCTTGATCTGGTAATTTGTTGTTATATATTTTGAATCATCCATGATATTCTGCTGGATACATGTCAATGTCCTTTTTTGTTTTGTTTCATTTTTTGTATTCCTTTTCTGTTTTTCTTTTTTTTTAAATTCTGTTTTTTTAAATAAAGCATATTTTTAAAAAGAAGTGAATGACAGGCTCATGACACTGTGACTCTTACTAGAAGGAAGCTCTAATCACTGTCTATGGTCCTCTCACAACCAATCTTGATGAGGTCAAAGAAAAATTTCATGAAGATGTTCATCATCAATGTTCATCATCAAAAGAGGATAAGCTCATAATTCTGGATGAGTTTAATGCCACAGTAGGCACAGACTATCAGACATGGCAGGGAATCCTTGGGAGGAATGGAATAGCAACAGTGATGGTCACTTACTACTGAAGACTTGTGCATCTCATCACCAACACTGTCTTCTATCTACCTAAATGCAATAAAACTTCATGGATGTATCCTAAGAAGATACAGGATGTGAGAGTGAAGAAGATAATGTGACACCGAGGGCTGAACTGATCATAACTTGTCCTCTCCAAGCTAAACATTTTCATCCAACAAAAGTCCCAAGCAAAAATAACTATCAGACTTTAATGTTAACTTTTACTTCTCCCTGCTTGAACAGTTGGTTATTAATTTGGAGAGAAAGTCAATACATGCTTGGCAACAGTGGAGCAAAACAGCAGTGGGCACAGTACTGCATTTTCTCATCTAGACCAGAACACTCAACAACATCAGGATTGATTTGATGAAAATGATGGGGAAATTTAAAAGTTACTAAATTTTAAAAACTCCACAGGGTTTACCTGCAGGACAGTTCATTCATCTCTAAGAAGGTAACATTTGAGTATCTCAAAAGTAAAGTATAAGTGAAGCTAAGAAAGATTCAAATTTCTTCACTCATTTAGAAGGAAGATGAAATTTAGTTTTTTGCTGATAGTAACAATCCAAAGTGCTCTTGTGATGTTCCAAAGACTATTTATGGGCCAAAGACGTATGGTGCAAATCCATTACTCAATGCTGATAGTCACTAAGGACATGATCCTGGAAAGATGAGTTTAATACTTCCATAATGTTCTCAATAAATACATCATCAATCAATGTTGACACCATTGCTTGTATAACCCAGGTTGAAATCAATCCTTTTGTCATCAAACTTTCAACTGAAGAAGAGGTTTTACCTTCGTTTAGGCTTTTTCAGTATGGCAAAGAGCTTGGTGATGATTCTATTCCGGCAGAGATCTACAAAGCAAGAGGTCTATTGCTCACATAACAGCTGACTGAAATCTTCTAGGTTGCAAGGCAAGAGAAAGTTATTCCCTAAGCATTCAAGGATGCTTCCATTGTGCATCTCCATAAAAGAAAAGGAAGTAGATTGTCCTGTGAAATCACAGGGGGAATGTCTTAGTTACTGCTAGGAAGATTCTAGCTAGAGTCTTCCTTAATTTGCTTGTCTAAAAAAGTCCCTAAGTATTATATGTAACTTCCATGAGGGCATGCTTGCCCAAGTTCTGAATAATGGATGATGCTCTTATACTTTCCCAGTCACCAATGGACGGTGACCCCAAAACAGGGCTGTGTGTTTGCCCCCATGGTATTTTTACTGATGTTATCAGATGAAGTCAATGAGGATGAAAATGGCATCAAGATCAGCTTCCTCAATGATGAGAAATTGCTTACACTACAAACTATGACAAAAGGAGAGAGAGAGAGAGAGTACATCTTCTTTTGTTGATAGATGATTATACATCTAATGCAGTCATTAAGGCTTAGATGCAACAAAATATGGATTGTTTTTCTGCTGCTTGTACTAATTTTGACCAGAGAACCAACACCAAGAAACAGAGGTTCTCTTGAATAGATGTCCATCAGCTGGGTAATGGCTGAAAAAATTGTGGTATATGAATATTATGGAATATTACTATTCCATAAGAAACAATCAGCAGGATGATTTCAGAGAAGCCTGAAGAGATTTACGTGAATTGATGCTGTGAAGGGAACAAAACCAAAAGATCATTGTACAGAAACAACATTATATGATTAATTCTGATAAACATGGCTCTTTTCAGCAATGAAATGATTCAGAGCAGTTGCAATGATTTTGTGATGAAGAGAGCCATCTACATCCAGAGAGAGATATGTGAGGACTGACTGTTGTGGATCACAATATTGAATTTTCACTTTTTTGTTGTTGTTTGCTTGCATTTTGTTTTCTTCCCAATTTTTCCCCTTTTTAATCTGATATTTCTTGTACAGAACAATAATTATGGAAATATATATATAGAAGAATTGCACATGTTTAACATATAATGAATTATTTGCCATCTAGGAGAGGGAATGGGGGAAAGGAGGGAAAAAAATTGGAACACAAGGTCATGAAAGGGTGAATGTTGAAAATTATCGATGCATATGTTTTGAAATCAAAAGCTTTAATAAAAAATTAAAAAATTTTAAAATATTATTTTATGGAGAATTCACATGAAGCAACTACTCACACAAAGGAAGATTCTCAGAATCTCTCTGAAGAACTTTGAAATCAACTGGAAGAAATGGGAGACACTGGCACAGGATCACCCGGCATTACATGTTCACATCAAAAAAGCTAACATCTATGAGCAAAATAAAATAGTAGTAGCTCAAAAGAAACATGAGATGTGCAGATTTAGGACATCACTATTCCAAATGTTCATACATACTATTTGTGCTGTATCTATGGTAGAGCTTTCTAAGGTCATATTGGTATGATCAGTCATAGTAGGACACACTGTAGGATTAGTCTAACATAGGGACAGGATTCTGGTTCTCTTCAATTATGAAGGACAACAGTCATTAATCACTATGTCCCCATGTCTTCCTAGATGTCTTTGCCATTACCTTCATCTGTTACATATTTCTGTTGCCTTTTGTATATCATACACTACACAGGACCTCATAACCAAGTTAGAGTTAAGTACTAGGCAAGATATGGGTCCACACAGAGACCTCTAGGAAATTCAGTCCAGAGAATTTCCTTTAAAAGAAAGACTTTCATCTGTAAATATTGAGGGAATACATTGTGCACAAACATATCTTTCTACACACAGTTATGTCTGTCACCCCACTCTCCACCATCTTTTTTTTTTTTTATCCCACCCTCAGCCTACAGGATGTTCTTTGATGAATTCTCTTCTCTTTCAAGCCTTTCCCTTACAATCACTGCGATTGATCCTTATTGGTTAAAAATGATAGAACCATAGGAGTGAGAATGGTTTTCCTTTACCCTACAACTCTTTGGAATGACTCAGCTTATAATACCAAGTAAACATTCAAGCACAATGCATGGCTCTGTTCTCCTAAGAGTTAGGAGAATCATTAAAATCTCATCCATAATATTGATATTTCCAAACTGCTATGTGTATAGATAATTATTTTCTTACATAGTTAGAGCCATTGAGTAAAAAAAATTGCTTCAAGGAAAAGCTAAAATTTCCAAAACTCAATGAATGAGAAAAATTTTACTTACAAAAAAATAGTTACAAGATATTTCAATCAAGACTGAAATTTCACCTGAAGCATATACTTCCAAATTGCTATGTTCTTTTTCTAACTTACTTTCATCAGAGCAAAGTTAGTGTTTCCCAAACCCTGAAAAATTTCACTATGAAAAGACTTCTGACGTCTCCATCACAGCAAAATTCTAATTAGAACCTGTGACCTGATTAACTTGATAAGTTTCTGTTGTTTACCCAATATACTCTCCTTGTCCTAAAGCTCATATTGTCCCTCTAAATGCAACAAGGTAATATAATAGATGGACTTCTGAATGTGGAATCAAGAAGAACTGAGTTCAAATCTTACCTCAGACACTCACTAGCTGTGTGACTTTGTGAAAGTTACTTAACCTGTCTGCTTCAATTTCTTCATCTGCAAAGTGGGCATAGTAAAACATCTACTTCTTATGGTTGTTATAAAGAGGAAAAATATGTGTAAAGTATGCTGAAAACTTTAAAGTGATATAAAATGCACTGTCTTCTTTTCATTCACCTCTCAGTTCCTCGACCTCTTTAAATAATATGACCTCTATCTCTTCTTTACTTAAGGTATCTGGTATTTGGGGATTTCATCACTAGGGCAGGTGAAGAATATCGACTGAAGGAACAAATGACAAGGACTGGTTTAAGAACTGTTCATAGAATATAGTAGTAGGATAGACAATCTGAGCTTCCTGACTGAGATGGAGTCCAGATGCCCTGTCTAAACACTACAATCTCCCTGGCTCATCCTCCTTTTGCTTCTCCCAATGGATCTACCACTATGATGTGACTAAGGGACACAGCTTAGAGAGAGTAAGACCTGAGTTCAAATATGTCTTTACATAATTACCAGCAGTGTGGTTCCAGGGCAAAGTCACTTAAATTTTGTTTGCTTCCATCTCCCCATCTGTAAAATTGGAAAATAATAATATTTGCCAGCCAGGGTTATTGTGAGAATTAAATGATATAATCATAATGCACTTATTATAGTGCCTGGCACATAGTAAATGCTTTATAAATGTTAGCTATGGCTGTTGAGGCTGTAATAGTGGCTATCTGCCATGACCCCGCTAAACATTACCCCTGTCAATCTGTGACACTCACTGAAATGAGTCACACTGAATACCTCATCATCCCTTGAAGTGACAGCTCCTCTAAGGTCATATATCTTGGAATTCCACACTCTGATCATCATCTCCTTGTCCTGCCACTTTTCTCCCAGCCTCATCTTTGAACCTTTTTCATATCTACATCCAAATAGTTGCCAAGTACACAAATTCTACCCCCAAAATATCTATCCACTGCTTTCAGCTAACACTGATATCTTCCTATTTCAGTCATATTATCCTTTATCCAGTAATATCTATTATAATAACATATTAACTCGTCTCATTCCTCCAGGTCCATTCTCCTCCAAATGAATCTTTCCAGTTCTGTAAAAGTAATCTTTCTAATACAAAAAGCTAATTTCATCACTCCACTATCTCAGAAAACATTTGTTAGGTTGTTTGAGTCATGTCGAACTCTATGTGATCCCATTTATAATTTTCTTAGCAAGTGAACTGGAGTGGTTTTCCATTTCCTACCCCAACTTATTTACAGATGAGGAAACTGAAACAAACAGGGTTAAGTGACTTGCTCAGGGTCACATAGACATGTATGAGAATGAATTGTAATTCGGTTAGATAGTCTTCCTGATTCTAAGACTAATGCTCTATCCAATGCACCACCTAGCTTCCCTGAGTGACCAAAAACTGTTAGTGAATACTGACATTAAAAACTAAACTACAAATGGCTTAGCCTGGTAATAAAAGATTTGCGCAATCTGGCTTTGACTTATCTTTCTAACCTTCTTGCACACTCTTGGTTCTTCTTCATTCTACATTCTAATCAAAATAAATTATTAGTCAGTTCAGTGATCTCGCCTTTCCCTCTCTTGCCTCCCTGATAGCACAATCTATCGTCTATCCCTGAAATAGACACTCTTCGTTTTTACCTGTTAGAGTCTCTCCTTCCTTCAGGACCCTATTTTGTCTGTGAAACTTTTCCTAATCCCAAACACATCAAGCAGTGGTCTTTCCCTGTTCAGGTCTTTCTTCTGTCAATTTTTTGTTTCACTTCTCATAGGTCCTTTTACAGTTTAACTCTCATTACAATTGTATACATGTTTTATTCCCTCCTCTATTAGATTATAAATTCTTCAAGTCTAATGATTGTGACTTTACACCATTGTAACTCCTCTGTTTGACAAAATACATTTTATTACAGCAGCAGAAGTGCTTTAAGAGGGGAAAAAAAACACCAAGGAATGCTTTTACCTTCCCTTCATTATGAGCAGTTTTAAAAATTCAGATAAAGAGTTTATTTACTGGATTTAGTATTCTTTTTTTTTTCTTTGCAAGAAAATTAGGGTTAAGTGACTTGCACAGGATCACACAGCTATCTATGTATCTATGGCTGGATTTTAACTCAAGGCCTCTGGACTAGAGTCAGTGCTCTTACTACTGAATCACCTCTTTGGCCCTAGTATTGTTTCTCATAGACACCTGTTGATAAGCCTGTTTTTAGGAGTTGCCTGTTGTACTTTTGTGATATGTGGGTGCTATAGGAGCCAAACAGCAAAGTAAAATTTCCTAGCTCAGAGCTAGGCAATTGACCCAACTGGTGACATGAACATGAACCAATTCCAAGTGTAGAATTAATTTTTAAAAATAGCCCAAAATTTGTAAATCTGCCTCATACACTAAAAGTCTAATAGTAAAGGGGTATTACCTTAGGACACAATAGAAGTCAAGTGATTTATTCAAAATCACATAGATGGCATATGGCAGAACCAAGATTCAAATCTGGGTCTTTGGATTTCCAAGTCTAGTGCTCTCCCTACAATATCACACAGCCTCTCATTTGATCTTCCCAAAGACTCTGAAGGAGTCAAGGCAAAGTATTTTATTGGGGATCTTGACTCTTAATTTCATTGATTTAGTAAATTCCCAATGAGGATACTCTTTTGAACAAAGCATATTGGTAACTGTTCTTCAACTTTCACAGAATTACTATGGGACAATGAGAAGTTAAAGGACATGCACAGAGTCACAATACCAGTATATTTTAAAGTAGAACCTGAGCCCAGGTCTCCTTGACATGACATATTTCCTTTCTTCCACTTATAAATAAGCAAATATTCTCCCCTATTTCTAATTAAGCAAACTGAGACCCACGAAGATTATATAACTTCCCTAATGCAACATGGCTAATGAGTTATAAGATCGGGATTAGAGTACAGACCAAAAGTTTCCTGGAATTTTCCCGCTATGTACTTTGCACAACTTGCTGATTGACAGGTCACCAATCAAGAGGCATTTCTGCTTTTTTTTTTTTTTTCACTGTGCTGATGGGTTCTCCTGGTACCATGGAGAAGCAGCCTTAGCTGTTTCTAAAGAAGCAGAACTATTTTATTCATTCTCCTTCTTATTCCCACTACAGAGAATTTACTCTACTCTGACTTCAGCCTATAGCCAAATATACCTTCCAGTCAAGAAAAATAAATTCTCCTCCCAGAACTTGAGATAGTCAATCTAACAAAGTAAACAATGCTGGCAACAGATGGTTCTTCAGACGTGCTCAGACTTTTATCCAAGGAACAACCAATTCAAAACTAAAAACACTTTCTTTGCCCAGAAATCTTTACTATCCAGAACACAGCAAGCAAGAATTAAGGAGAAGCAAATTGTCCTTTTAAGTAGCCAGAATGGATGCTATAAAGCCTGGGCATTAATATGGTTGGACCTTAGCAAGGGCAAAGACCTCGAGGCTATTAAACCAGATCAAAAGCAGCAAATAAACGGCATAGTTATAGACAAATGCATTAAGAGAAAGCTGGCAAAGTGGTGAAAATACAGGACATGAAGTACAGAAGACCTGGCTTCAAATCTTGCCTCAAATGGTGTGATCACTTGCAAATCATTTAACATCTCCATTTTTGCTTATGTTCAAAATGCAGATGATAACATAACCTATCTCAAAGAGCTGCAGTGGAGGGAAAAATAAGCATACAAAAATTTTCAAATCTTAAAAAATACATTATAGTATATTATATATACATATATATATATATATTTACACATTCATATATGAATATATACATATATATATATATTTACACTTATATATATACATATAAATATATATATATGTGTGTACACACACTTTGTACATAGATATTTATATAATGATAGCTCTTGCTAGACTGAAAAGTAGACAAGAGGAAGAAAAGCCTGAGAACTTTAAAAGTACAACAGTCTGGGTCTGCTTGCAGAAGCAAATAAGGCCTGTACTCTTCAGTAGGCCCTTGAGGCATGAGCATAATTTTAGTGCAGAACAATAACTGGAAAAGACTGAACTATATTCAGTTTGCTCTATTAAACGAGTTGGAAATGAGTACAATTTATTCTAGAAAGATGACAACCCCAAATGATAACAATTTGGATTTTTTTAAGTGTAAATTCTTTAATAACTCTGGTTTAGTCATCTGAAAAACTCTTGTAGTGTATGTGAGTTCAAATCCCACTTCATTAACTCTGACATTTTTAGCAAATCACTTGATCACTGTGGGACTTAGTTTCTTCATCTGCAAAATCAGGGGTTGGTTTAGATAATTTCTAAGATCCCTTTCAACTCCATTTTTATGATCCTATGATCTACTTTTCCAGTGATGTCAGATAAATAAATGATTTGGGACTGTACTAAGCCCCATTCTCTAGTCTAGGTTCAGACACCAATTTCCACTGCAACTGACCTTAATTTCTGTAAATTCCAGAGGAACTGTGCAGAAAGCTGGCCCACTGGGGCTAATTTTAGACAGTACACAAAGTCTTCAGTCAATTATCTTCATGTAAATAATGAAGGTACCTGAGCCTGTATGACTTTTTCCTTAAAAAAAAGAAAAAAAGAAAAAAAGTTTGTTTACTTAAGACCATAGGAATCCTTCACAGTCATAGATCCCTTTGTAAATTAATCACTGAGAGCTTCCAGGAGCCTGGGGTGTCTCTCCTCTCTTAGCAAAGGGAGGCTTTCCTTTTCCAAGCAGGTTGCTGTTAATTTGATGACTCCTGAGACTTCCCAAGAGTGTTTGTCATTTTTACAACAGCCATTTTTCTTTTGACTCGAGAAAATTATTAAATCAGTGTTTGCATTTGTGCGTATTCCTTAAAGTGCTGCGAAATAAGTTGGTTCCCAATGAACTTAAGGTTTTAATTCATTTTACCTTAGAGTAGCTGTGGAAGAAGTCAAAATTTTAAATGCAGGATGACATATGGCTGTTCATTATTTATACATTCTGTAGCAGACTATAAATTTTACTTAGGACATATATCGAAGCACTGAAACCATTTCGGTTGCAAACACATAAATCATGGTTACAGTTATTAGTCTAAATGTAATGCCACCCAGGTTCTAGATCAAAACCTTTAAAATCCATTATAATTGACGTCTCCTGCATAACTTATGTGTGATTTTATTAAAGGTGCTCATTATTATTTATATCTTTGAAACATTATATTCCTAGCTGTGCAACCAATTCAATGTGAATTATTTGGAGGTGGGGGATGGGAGGAAAGAGAAATTTATGAAATGCAGAGAAAAATGAATGGGGGAAGGGATGAATGCCGAGCATCTGTGTGGGCTAATTCATGCAATGATTTCAGTAATTTAGTTCCCAAATGTCTTGTCCTCTCTACCAATTGACATTCATTTGAGACAAATAAAATAACGGCAGAACAGTGTCAGTTAAATTATAAATTAACAAAAGGGTAGCTGGATGAGTTGGATTCCCCAGTGTCACCAATTGACCAGCTTCTTCAAAGACCAGAAGCACTTAGATTGGTTCATATATCACAAAATCTAGAAACCTCCTCAACCCAGAAGACAGGAATGATGATACTTCACAGACTCATTAGAGGACTTCTTATTGATGAGTTGTTTCATTTGAAGAGTTCGAATGCAAAGTACTAGCTTGGCTACCCTCTGGAGGGCTGGTAGAGATACAAATAATAAGTCAAAGAAGTTTACTTCTACAGTGGCTCACTTAACTATCCTGCACACTTCTTCTTACAAAGACCCCCAGGTGACTACTGTGCCTCTCAGAGCTGCATACCATGGCACTCAGGCCTGACCAACCTACATTTTATCTTTCCGTCCCCTCCTCACTACTATATATTATTATCCTCTTTTCTCTCCTTTTCTCTTTCATCCCTTCTTTCGTTTTTTCTTACATCTAATTACATGTAAAGAAAGTTTTCAAAATTCATTTTTTTAAGATTTTGAGTTCCAAATTTTTCTCCCTTTTCCCTTCTCTCCCTTTACCAAACAATAAACAATCTAATATAGGTAAAACATATATAATCACACTAAAAATATTTCCACATTAGTCATATTGTGAAAGAGAAATCAGAATGAAAGGGGAAAACAAAAAAAAAACAAAAAACAACAATAAAAGTGAAAAGATTATCCTTTACTCTGCATTCAGACTCCATGGTTGTCTTTTGTCCTCAAATAGGACCAAAATGATATCACTATATTAGAGTCGAGTATGTCCAATTGGGGCTGATCAGACCAATGTGAGTTCGGAGTGCTCTGGCACAGATCGGATACAAATAATCCCTATGAACATCTGGGATGGACTCTAATTTTGTGCATCTCATGTTTCTTCTGGGCTATTTCAATTCTATTTTGCTCATAGAGTATAGCATCCTCTCTGATGGGAGCTATCCATGTTGACAGTCCCATGTCATACAATTGATTCCAAAGTTCTTAAGAGATACTAGAGAGTGTCCTTGAATCACTTTTTCTGACCATGTTGTGAGCCTTTGTCTCGTGTAAGTTCTCCATGACTTTTTTTTGGCAAGCATAAATTTAGCATTTGAGCAATGTGGCCAACCCAACAAAGTTGTACTTTCTGTATTAGAGCTAGAATGCTTGCCATTTAGTTGAAGAAAGGACTTCAGTGTCTGGTATCTTATCCTGCCAGGTGATCTTCAGAATCTTCCTAAGACAATTCAAATGGAAGCAATTCAGCTTCCTGGCATGGTACTGATCTGCTGTCCAGATTTTACAGGCGTACAACAATGAGGTCAGCACAGTGGCTCTGTAGATCTTCATTTTGGTAGCCAGTGTAACATCTTTCCTCTCCCACACTTTCCTCCCAAAAATTGAGCTAGCTCTGTCAATGCATGTGTCAATCTCATTATCAGTGTGGACATTCTGGAAAGTATATTGTCGAAGAAGGAGAACTTAATTATTTTTCTATGTATGGATAGAATCATTCCTTTTTTCCTTCCTTTACAACTTCTTTCTTCTCATTCTTGTTTTTTTCTTCTCTCCCTCCCTTCCTTCCTCCTTTCCTTCTTTTGTTTTTCCTTCTTTTCCTTCCCTCCTCCCTCTCTTCCCTCTTTCCCCTTTCTTTCTCTCTTCCTTCCTTCCTTCCTTCCTTCCTTCCTTCCTTCCTTCCTTCCTTCCTTCCTTCCTTCCTTCCTTCCTTCCTTCCTTCCTTCCTTCCTTCCTTCCTTCCTTCCTTCCTCTTTCTTCTTTCTTTATTTTCTTTTTCTTTTCTTTCTTCCTTCCTTCTTTTTCTTTTCTTTTCTTTTCTCTTCTTTTCTTTTCTTTCTTTCTTTCTTTCTCTCTTATTTTTATTTCTTCCTTTCTCTCTTTTCTTTTTTTCTCTCTTCCTTTCTTTCTTTCTTCCTTACTGAAGGAACTATGCATAGTGAATTAACAGCTGATCTCAAAGCCAAGAAGGCCTGAGTTCAAGAACCACCTCTTTCATACACTCAATTTTTGACCCTAGGAGTCTTTTAGTGTTCTAGACAACTCTCTAAGACTGTAAGTTACAGAAAAAGTATGGATCTGCAGTGTTAGACTCAGTTCTCCATAAATCCCTTAAAGCAATAAAATCACAGATAAAGTTCTTATCTTCTATTTAGATATACAAATTGTTATGTTATTTTGTATGTAGGTACATTGATAGATTGATAACTAGATGATTGACAAATCCTGAAATAGTATTAAGACTTTTTAAAGTATACAATGCATATTATATGAATTGTATATAATATTCTCTAAATATGTACATATGTAGATAACATGATATATCAGTCAGTCAATAAACATTTATTAAGTGCGGGCATTGCACAATATCTTGGGAATGCAAAAAAAGAAAAAAAAAGGCAAAAGATAGTTAGTCCCTGACATCACAGAACTTACAGTGTGCTGGAGGAGACAAAAATCAAACAAGTATGTAAAAACAAGCCATATACAGCATAAACAGGAAATTATTAAAAGAGGGAAAATACTAGAATTAAGAGGATTTGAAAAAAGCCTTCCTATAAAAGATGGGATTTTAGTTGGGATTTAAAAGAAGCTGGTGAAATTAATAGATGGAAGTAAGAAGACAAATCATTCTAGACATGAGGAATAGCCAAAAAAAAAAAATGCCTAGATCTCAGAGGTGGAATGGCTAATTACTAGATTATCAAGAAGGCCAATTTCACTGTGTCAAAGAGTATGTGTGCGAAAGTATAGGAATAGGAAAGCTAGAAACTGGGGAAAGCTCAATGATGAAAAACTTTGAACACTAAACATAGAATTTTGTATTTAATTGTGTAGATTATAGGAAATCATGATGGTTTATTGAGTGGAGTGTAGGGGACAGGGATGTTAACATAGTCAGAAATTTGTTTTAAAAAAATCAATAGAGGATGGGCTGAGTGGAAAGAAACTTGAAGTTTCCAGACCCAGCTATTGCAATGCTTGTGAGGTGATGACACCTTGTCCCCAGAATGTCTCCATCAGAAGAGAGAAGGGGGTATATCTGAAAGATGCTGGAAAGATGAAATCCACAGGCTTTGGCAATAGATTGGATAGGATTGTGAAATAAATAGTAAGGAGTTGGTGATGATGCCTAGGCTATGCTGTGAAAATTTCATATAATTTGTGAATCAATCAATTAAAGGTATAAACTGAGTATGAACAAGTTCTTTATCACTTGGAAAGTAATGGATTTGAGCTATTGGATAAAACCAAGATGAACTTTTAGAAACTAGCTAAATATATGTAGATATATGTGTATATGTATATAGATATAGATATATACATTTCTCTATATTTGTATATATTTGTGTCTATATCCATATCTATCCATCTCTAAGCCTTTGTGTACAAGAAAGGAGTTCCAGTAGGAACAGCTTTGGAAAGAAAAAGAAGACATGCAAGTTATTACTTTGCCATATGTCTTCTCTAAGCTTGAGCCCACTTTCCTCCATGATATATATGTATTTATGGAAGAATATATTCCAGACTTTGAGAGAGAATGTTTTATTCCAATTGTTTTTTTAACCACCTTATTAAAAGCAAATTAATTCTGCCTAGCTAAAGAGTTGGATGCAACTGAAATAGCTAAATAACAGAAACTGTTATCAACTGAATAATTAATGGAGTACATAATAGTGGTGGCTCATGAATAACAGTAATAGAAAATAGCTTGAATCTCTCAAGTTTATTCCCGGAACCTTGAAGGGAGAAGTAATCAGCTATAATCTGGGGATCTGGTCTGCCAAAGCAAATACTGGGAAGGATTCCCAGAGGAGATTCTGCACATATTTATGTATACAAATATAGAAAAGACACAGTTTCATCATTGTGTTCCATCTTTGCCATGATTTCTTGGGATTTAAACCAAAGTAAAAATAATGTAACTATTCATCTCACACTGGATTAAACTATACTATGCTCTATTGTGCTAACCAACAGCAGAGAGTATACATTAAAATGAATTCAGTGGAGAGGAACTCATACTACAATTCAAAGGAAGGGAGGCAGTTATCATCTGATGAAGAGAGACATCATGAAGTAGGGAAGAATTCATGGAGGACATGGCCTTATATCATGAAGAGAGTCATATTAGGTTATTGCCCTTTTGTTGAAGATCTCAAATGGTAGGCTACATATTCTGAATTTTATTCAGTAAGTATCAGGTGGCTATAATAGAGTTTTGAGTAGTGGAGTGGCAGAGGAGATAAAAGTTGATTTAAAATCAAGAGATACCTGGATTTGTGTTCTGCCTCTGAAACTGACTATTTGACTATTGTCAAATCACTTCTCTCTAAGCCAAAGTTTCCTCAACTGTAAAATGGAGTTAATATTGCCTTTGGAACATATTTCATAGAATTATTATAAAAATCAAATTAGATAATTTATATAAAGTGCTGTAAATCTTAAAGTGGGTCCAAAATAATTACCATTAGTGTTTTGACATGAGAATATATGTAAAGAAAAGAATCCAAGTGTAATAAAAGATTTAGAGAGAGAGAGTTGTTTTATTTTTCTTTTTCTTTTCAAGGTCACTCTCCTGAGTATTAATTGAGGATGATAGCTGCATCTTAATCTCACCAAGCTAATATTTTCTATCAGTCCTGAGGGTCACCCTCCAACTCACAGAGTTTATTCTCCAGAAAATCAATGATCTAAATGCCAGGTACTGAGTCCATATCACTGAAAACATATCTCATGATTTCCCATAGACATGTTTACCTCTAATATGCAACCCAAGGACAAAATCAATTCTGAGTAAAAGAACAACAAAATGGCATAATAAGAAACTATTTTCTGCCACAAACTCAGGTCATACTTTTCCACAAATATATATAAAATTAGTGAGAAGACTAAGCAGTCATGAAGAACACATCTAAGGAATAACATCTATAAGGAGCACATGTAGCCAGGGTACACATGGAAGAGTACACGAATCAGAAATACATGTAGAAATACATAACATAGAGAAATTTAAGTTAACCAGCATTTATTAAGTGCCTACTATATGACAAAATCTGTGCTAAGTACTAGGAGCTCTCTGCTCTCAAGGAGCTCATGGTGTAAATGGAAGATACAAATGCAAACCACTTTATATAAATAAAGTTTATACAAGGTAAATTAGAGCTAATCTACAGAGAAAAAGCATTAAGGATCATTGGGAAAAGAACACTGCTCCTGATGTCTCTTAATGGCATGTTTCCCATTCCCAGTTTTCACTGGACATTGTTCATCTGGATACAGGGACTCCTCCAAATATTGCTCTACAAAGTCTCTTCTGAACACTGTTCCTAATGTAGCTGCTTCTCTCTCGATGACATTGCTTGCTGTATGATGCTTAGCTGGATGCCTCATTTCCAGCAATCAATGTTCCTGTTCTCCAGACACTGCTCCATTGGGTGCTGCTCTTCTGGATGTTTCAACCCTGGGCATTGCTTGTTGGATGATGCTCAACTGGAAATGTCTTCTCCATTGCCCACTGCTCTGTTGGCTATATAGTCTTCTTCATCTTGCTTAGCCAAAATCCTTGGCTGTCTTTTCCAAGGGAAGAGCCACTGCTGCCATGCTTGTCAGTTAAAATAAAAACCCATTTTATTTTATTTTCATCTGTTTTAGAAGAAGCCTTCTTTTAGACTCCTCAATTCCATTTCTTCAGAGCCTTAGCTGCTGAGGCCTCTAATTTCCTCAGCAGGATATTCTTTGACCCAGATACTTCCCAGTTAGATAATACCATAAGGGTTAACCTGTTCTTTTAACTCCTTTTCCTAGGCTTAAGTTCCTCTGTGTAGGCTTCAATCTATTTTATGGTGAGCATTCTGTGTACTTCCCAATTTTAGTCTCAGAAAGCTAGGCTATAAATAAGCAAAACTTATTTACCTAGTAACTATTAAGTGGTTAAGCACCCAAGTTTTTCAGTGCTAAGTCTCCTCCATTCTTCTGTATAGATTAGAGGGTAGGGAATCAGCACAGTGCAAAATACAATCAAGTGGCAAAGTCATTGTGTCTGATATGTGTCTCATGACAATTTGTGAGGTTTGTGCTTACTGATAGAGCAAACAAAGGCAAAAAAGGTTTTGCAATACAATCCTATACTATGAAATAAAATTCAAACGCCATAGTTTGAAACTCAAAGTGCTGGCAAAACCCTATCTTTCTAACCTCCTTGTACCATTCCTTTCCACAAAGTTAATATTCCACTTAAACTAGATTCATCTTCATATCACCAAAAAAAAAAAAAAAAAACAATACCACCACTTCAACTATTCCATTCTCTACCATGTTTCTCCTTATTGCTATAATAAGTATTTTCATTAATTATAATTTCTTTTGATCAGGGAGAAACATTAGATTGAATTTTTAAAATCATATAGTTCATCCATCAGATAGAGAAGTGATTGCATTGCCTCTAATCCCTTTTAGCTTCAAGATTTTATTTTCTATGTCTTAACCACCTATATTTTAAGGGTATTCCAGCTGTAAGCTTATGTGTCCTACTAAAGTCCCTTCCAGTTCTAAGGTTTCATGTTCAGTGTCCTAAAATTTTATAGTTTAAGATGCCTTCCAGCTCTAAGATTCTGCTTTATATCCTAACAGTCTACATTTTACTATCCCTTCTAGCTCTAAGATACCAATTCTGTGTCTTAATATTCTATATTTTAATGTCACAGGATAATAGATTTGGAGCTGGAAGAGATTTATAAATTTAGTCACACTTTTCATTTTATATATGGGGAGACTGAGACCCAGGTCAAATGGCTTTCCTGGCCAAAAACATTTTACCTGTATTCAAACCTAGATCCTCTGAATTCAAAGCTAGTGCTCTTCTTCTATATTACATTGTCTCTAAGGACTAAATACAAAGTGGGACCAAGGATTATGCTTAGTAACTTGGGAAAATATCACAATTTTACCATCTGAATATTAGAGAATCAATGGTAGGAAGTGATGCACCTAAGTCTTACAACCTTTTCAATAGGACAATCTGTAAATCTGTCTATGTTAGATCAACAGTAAAAGAAGAAGTTCATTAATCATGCAAGGTGCATAGGGGCCATTTTGTAATGGCCCCAAAGCAACTTTTTTCTGTGGACAATATGCTTCAAAATCAAAAATGAATGTGCTACAGAGACTAATTAAGCCGCTATGTGTGTGTGTCACTGGTTGATGATAATATGGACTCAAAAAGTCAAACAGTCTCTCATCCTCTTATTTGAAAGCTAAAATAAATGAGTCATTTTTCTGCAGCCCATTGACTCCATCCATAACAGGCCCATTGCTTTCAATCATTGATGATTCCCTTTTCCCAGCTTTTGCTCTTGTCAGTTCCCTCTGTCTGGCATGCAGGTTATCATTACACTTACCTTGAAACTAATATTCTCATGCTTCTTTATTAACATCCTACCCATCCACTGAAGTCGAGCTCCTCTATGAAGTCGAGTGCACGTAGCTTTTCCCTTTCCTAAACTTTGATAGCAAGCATAAACCTATATAGATCACGGGGTGCTAAAAGTATGGCGAAAACATAAATGGAAAGCCAAGCTATTTGAGAATGAAGATTAGATCTATGTATCTTCATATTTGATTTGGGCCCTTACAAAGAATAGAGACTTGATAAAATTTTAAATTTAAATTTGGATTAAATTGGATTAGGGGGTGTAATTGTTAGGACACTAAGCCTGGAGTCAGGAAGACCAGAATTCAAAATCAGATTCAGACAGTAGCTGTGTGATCAGGGGCAAGTCATCTTACTCTGTATGCCTCAGTTTCCTCACCTATAAAATAAGCTGGAAAAGGAAGTGGCAAACTATTCCAGTATCTTTGCCAAGAAAAATCCAAAATAGTTAGCCATGACGGAAGTGATGAAACAAAAAATGTTTTGCATTGAATATGAATATTGTTGTGTATCAATGTTTTACTAGTCTTGGAACAAGTTTTTGAATCCACAACAAATCTGAGCATTCCCCAGTATCACTGACAAAAAGTCCACAAAGCTGACCAGACTCTTCATTAAAGTAATGGACTCCTGTGCTACTGAAAGGAAAAAAAAAAAGCCATAGTTCACTTACAAAAATTATATGCATTCAAAGACCCAAAGAGACTCTAGTTGTTTAGGAGACTGGGTACAATTCAAAATTATCTGTTTCTTGAAGGATTTTTCATGGTATAGGTTCCAACAGTCTTGTCAGATGAGGGGGGAAAATGCCTTGTAATGAGAAACAAAGCTTCCACTAAAACCACCTCCACCAAAACAGAAGAGAGGGAAAAAAAATTTAAACACCAAATGGAAAACACCTCAAGGGAGAAGTTTTACTTTATACCCCAAATACAATTCACAATATCAGAGATTTAAATCTGGGACCTTAGAGGTCATTTGGATCAATCCTTCCATTTTATAGATTCTCCTTCCTAACAGATGGAGAATTTAATTTAAGGTTTTCCAACTTCAAATCCAGAAATCTTTTTTGCAACTTCTTTGCAGAGACTTAAATTTCCAAAGTCTAATCACACTGAAGTTGGGTACTCTCATATACATTATTAGGCATCCCCAATATTGCAAAGAAATTCAAATATTCCATTTTTAATATGTAGAAAAAAACAAAAACAAAAACAAAAACAAAACACTATCTCAGGTTTTTTTCATTCCTTCAGACCTTGTCAATCTAATTTGTAAACTCTACATTGCAAATCAAAGCTCTCTGGCCCCCACATCACAAATTCAAACAGTTGCTAAGCATTTATTATAAACTGGCACCAATTGGCCATTTTATCCACAATTTTGAAGGAGAAAGGAAAGTGTATCCAAATGAGAGGCAGGGCTGGAATGAGTTCTTATTTGCCTTCCCAAGAAAACACATAAAACCATATTTACTAGTGTTTACCAACCGTAACACATGCTTGACTTTCCCCTCTGATTGCAATTGTTTGCCCATCTGTGGATTTGAAGATTGCCAGGATCTTGCTTGCTCTATATTACTGGTTGTTTGTTTTTGTCTTTGTTATGTAATCTGCAGTGCCTTATAAGTCAGATAGTGTTAAATTTACAAATGTTTTACCTCTACTCACTAGAGCATTATATTTATATGATGTAATTACCATGATGAAATATCTGTAGCCAACGTCCAAGGATTGTAGCACTTCTATCAGTCACCCTATAATTCATCTGAAAGAATCATTCTGTTATCTAATATAAATTCAATTGTAAAAGTAAAATTCCATGTATAATTGAGGTCGTAATTATAACTACATCTCTCACAAGTCCTAGTTACAAGAATATTTTTATACAACCGAGGTGAGCAAATCCTTTGAAAAAGCTGTCTTAGCAAGACATGGATAGACTGTCTCACGTAGCTATCTTGATCATAACATAATCAGAATTAAGAAAATATCCTTTTCTCTACAACCTTGATTTTACAGCTCCTTTAAATTTAATTCCACATAGAACTAAAAGGGACTTTTGAGATAATCAAGTTTTACCTTCTAATTTTAAAGTTGAGGAAACTAAGGGACATAGATTGTAAGTACAAGGAACTCTGAAGATATATATCAGAATTCAGGTAAGTTTTACTCATGAAATATGTCAGGGTGTCTTCAGTTACTACTGCATGATCATTGGTCAAAAATTAGGAATTTAGATCTGAAAAAGCCCTTAGAGCAGGAGTTCTCAAACTACGGCCCGAGGGCCACATGTGGCCTGCTGAGGACATTTAGGGCCCGCCCGGTTATATGGCAAATGGGCTGAGGGGCATAGACAGAGTGTGAGCTTTTGTTTTTACTATAGTCCGGTCTTCCAACAGTCTGAGGGACAGTGAAGGGCCCCCCTATTTAAAAAGTTTGAGTATCAAATCAAACTCTCTCATTTTATAAATAAAGAAACAATGAAAGATTTAGCCAGAATTACCAAGATTAAAACACAGGTTATCCCAACTCCAAGTCCAGTGCTTTACCTATTACACCATGGTGATGTTACAGTTCATCTTGAATGTAGGTTGCACAAGATGCCTCTTTGAGTCCTTCCAGCACTGAAACTGCGAAAATGGAATACAGAATGCCAGGTGCATACAGTGGTACACAATGCTGCCTCTCAATTATTGACTAGCATTTTTAGTTATAGAAAGCTAGAAACAGCATGATATTTAAATATGTCCTTAAATAACTCCTAGAGCTAGATAAAACTTTTGAAAAGAATTAGCCGCCACTAGCAATGCTGCCTGCAGAGAAACAGGTCTAGGAAAATCCTCAGTTGCTAAGATGATAGAATTTAGAACTGGAGGAATTTTTGAAGATCATTAGGTCATCTTATCTAATTTTCAAAATAGAGAAACTGAGTCTGCTGTGATTAAGCTGTTACACAAGATCACACAAGTAATTGGAAACCATGTAGGAATTTGAATTCTGGATTTTTGGTTCCAAAGCCAAGGCTCTTATATTGTACTACCTATCTCCTGGCTTTTAAAAATATTGTTATCTTTTAACCTGTTTTCTTTTTCCAAAAAGAATAATGATAACAGGTAAAAATAACTCTGTATTGGTATTTAGCCATGTAAAGAAATAGGAGAAGTTTGTGCCTCCTGTCACATCAAGTCACACATATGCACAAGGGTACGAGTACAAACACTCCAGCTTCTGACTCCAGAGCCATCATCTCTCATAGCCCCAGTACCCAGAATGCAACTCATCAGGGCATCTGTATAATCTTTCAGCCTGCTGTTTGCTATGTAATATTCCTTCTGCTCCGCTGACAGCTCTTTCATCCCAGACGGGGAAAAATCCTAAGTGGACACATCTAATTTATTGGGTACTCAGCTTTTGTAGAAGCATAAGAAATCCTGCTGAACCGACCTCCACTAAGCCAGCCACGAGACACTCAGAGGCAGGGTCCCTGAAGCTGTCTCAGTTTGGAATAGTTTGATGTTCTTGGGACCCAAGATGAAAGGCGAAGGGGTGTGTGTCCTTCAGATGCCTGCTGGAGCCCATGTCATTCCAGGCAAACAGCATAATTGAAAGTGTTCTTTTTTCTTGTTCCACTGTGTTGGTGAAGACTTTCAGAAGGAAAGAGGGCTCTTGGTAGAGAGGGATAGGGGAGAGAGCTTTTGGCTTACAACTATCACAACACTATGGTTCAAAATAGAGATACCTGTTTTTCTTTTCACAGAAAGCACTTGAAAGGCCCTGGTCGTTTCATCTCCACTTTCTAAATGTAATGCCTTTTAAATGTACATCCTGAAAGAAATCCCCAAACACTAACACCAAGGATCACGGACAATCTAGATATGTATGTAAAAGGCAGTAATGCAGCAATCCTTACACCAAAGGACGGCTTTATGGACAAAAGTTGCCTTGTGCAAGGACAAAAGGAAAGTAGAAAAGCTGCAATCATTCATGTGTTCAACAAGCTAAATGACACATTTATGACTTGCTAGGCTTCATACCTGACTCTTCGGACTCTCTCTACCAAGTCACAGTGGGAAATTCTCATCCAGGAAATTCACTCAGCCTCCGGCCTTCTCACAGTGGAAACTCACGCTATGGCCCCTTCCGTTGGTTAGGTTTTCATAGAACCTCCCCTTTAAGAAAAATTGTTCTCCGCACCCTTTTCCTTTTGAAGGTTTGTGAATCCCCCCTCTGCATTCACTACTTTTGTGACTGCCCTTGTTAATGTCCCCTCTGCATTCACTCCTGCCAGTCTCTCCTCATGCCAGGCCCTCGGAGAAATCTCCCGTCACTGCCTTTTGCAGTGCTAAAACCAGTTTTACCAAGCTTGCCTCTGTCTGAGGTCTCTGGCCATCATTTCATAGAATGCTGGTTTAAAAACACCATAGAGTGCTTGAGAACAGCCACGTGCAAGCTCAAAATCTTTTATTCACGTGTTCACATCCTGCTTAGCTGATCTCCTGCTAACTCCCAGGGAGCTCCAGCTCAAAGAGGACCTGCTTCCTCCTCCCACAGCTTAAATAGGGTCTATGAGGTCAACATCACAGTCACCCAGAGGAGAAGCCTCCCGTTAACGATGCCATCTCAATGTGGTCAGAGTTCCCGCCCACGAGGCAGAGCCTGCTATTCACAGAAACCACTTCGGGGGGTCTCAAACATTATTATTCCCTGTGTACTTCCTGTTTGCACTGTGCCTGACTCCTCCTCCAACCCTTACAGGGGTCTTCTTCTCCCATTAGAATATAAACTCCTTGAGGGCAGGGATTACTTCTGTTTGTATTCCCCAGTGCCTGGCACATAAATGTTTATGGACTGGATAGCAAAGTGCTAGGACTTGGAGTCAGGAAGGCAGTTCAAATACTGTCTCAAAAACTAAGTAACTGGGGGACTTTACTCAAGTCATTGCACATTTTTTTTCAGCATGAATTTCTTCATTTATAATGACGGAGCATTAATATAAGAATTACACACTCACATACACACAATATTAATAACACCTACCTCATATGGATGTTGTGAGAATCAACTAACATATGTAAAGTTCTTTGTAAGCCAAAAGAGTATAGATATACATAGAAATGTTAGCTGTTTGCTACTGCTGCTGCTACTACTACTACTAATTCTACTAATACTACTATTATTACTATTACTACTACTAGTACTACTACTACTGCTATTATTACTACTACTACTTTTACTAGTGCTAGTACTATTACTACTTCTACTATTATCACTACTATTAGTACTACTACTACTGCTATTATTACTACTACTTCTACTAGTACTAGTATTATTACTACTTCTACTACTATTACTACTACTACTACTTCTACTACTACTGCTACTATTACTACTTCTACTACTATTACTACTACTACTTCTACTACTAGTAGTACTATTACTACTACTACTAGTACTACTACTACTACTGCTACTACTATTACTACTACTACTTCTACTACTACTACTACTGCTACTATTATTCTTACTAATGCTCTAGTATCACTACTACTGCTACTATTTCTACTACTACTATTACTACTACCACTACTACTTCTACTTCTTCTACTACTACAACTACTACTACTACTTCTACTACTATTGCTGATTGGTTGTTGTCCTTCATTCTCAAAGAGGAACAAAATGGCATCATTATGTTAGACTGAAGTTGTGGTATATCTGGATATGGCTGATCAGACCAATATGACCTTTGAATGCTCTGCCACAGGTCAGACCCAAATAGCGTACATGAACATTTGGGGTGGATTCTTTAACTTTGCACATCTTGCATGTCTTCTGAGCCAATTCAGTTCTGATTTGCTCATAGAAGACAGCACCTTCTCTGATGAAGGCTTGACATACCCTGTGGCAATGTCTTCCACATCATGCAATCATTTCTAAAGTTCTTAAGAATGACCATGAGAATATACTTGTATAGTTTTTTTTTGTTTTTTTTTGGACCAACTTTGTGAGCCCTTGCCCTGTTTTCATTGTCTTTTTGACAAGTATATGTTTGGCATTCAAACAAAGAAATGCACAGGAATGCTAGTTATCTACTACTACTACTACTACTACTACTACTACTACTACTACTACTACTACTATTATCACTTCCACTATCACTACTACTGTCCACTAAGAGAAAAAAAAAAAAAAAAAAAAAAAAAAAAAGCATTTCCAGTTTTCACATTTCTAGCATCCCATGGCACATATCACTGAAAGTATAACTTCTAGTCCTTGATCATGTTCTGTTTTCTAATATCCCCAGTCTCCTACAGAGCTTTCCATGACTTCTGGCTTCAGGGGGTGGTATAATGGGAACTGAACAGAATGAAAATGAAGTAAATATACTTCATTGGTCATGAAAAGCTATCTCTTGAAACTTTAATTAAGTCACAAAAACTGGTCAGATACATGTGCTACTCATCTTTTAAGAAGCAGTCATTAACTGAAATGTTTTCTTTCTTTTGAAATCTAAACCATTCTTCAATCTATTTTAAATGTCACCACCTTCAGGAAGTCTCCCTTGTTTTCCTTCTTCTTTAGGTAGTTATGGCCTCTCTCTTTATCTGATCTCACATCAAAGTCTTATCACCTCTAAGGTCTTTATAGTATTTTAATTTGTATTCAGAGTAGGCAAGGTGCTATAGTAGAGAAAGAATGGGATTTGGAATAAAAAAGAACTGGACTTGATTCCTGCCTGTTGCCTGTGTGCCTTGGGAAAATCATTGTTCTTCTCCAGGCATTCAGTATAATGAGAAGCATATACAAAATGATCTCTAAGGTACCTTCCTGATCTCAAGTTTTCGGATTCTATGAAAGTAGGAACAATGTGTTGTCTTTTTTATTCATTTATGTTTGCTGTGGTTGTATTGTCATCATTGGTGTTGTTTTTAATATTCCCCAGGAATTAGTGCAAGGCTTTGCACATTGCAACTTGCTGTTAAACCAGAAGTACTCAATTTTTTATCTCCTAGGGTGCTTGTACTGAATGAGAACTGCTTCCTTAATTGTACTATTTCTCAGGTATTAATATAAGTCCCTTTCTTATGAGCCTTCCCCCATCCCTGTGCAGGGTCTAGCGCTAGTTCACCTAAGCCTGAGATCAGCATAGGAGTGTGATCTAGAGGGCAAAGTAAACATAGTACAGGGCACAACAATAAAATGTATACCAGGAAGGAATATGTCAAGGAAAGATTTTTCTTAATATTGGTCATGAGGCCCAAAATCAAGGCAGATATAAAATAATCTAGAGAATGCAAGTGAAGGGGCCATGATTGAGATCAGTATTCAGATTCTAAAGGAGAAAAACAATTTATTTGATTCAGAATATAAAAGTAGGTCAAAATGGGCTAAAAGTTTGTTTTGACAGAATCAGTACTGAATTCTGTTTTTGAAACTGCATAGTGCTTTCTCTGGCAAAATCTGGCAAGGATTTAAGTGTTTCTTTACCTAGGGAAAAATAAAAAGACCTGAAAATAGCCCAAACTTAGAGGGACTCTAAATTTCTACCTCTGTCATAAATGAGAGTCAATTATTAGCTTAAGTTCCAGTGTCAAGTCAAAAAATAGAGTATTTAGTATGCTATGTACTATGTGCCACTGTACAAAATACAGGGAATACAAATACAAGCAGAAAAATAATCCCTGACCTCAAAGAGCTTACATTATAATGGGCTAAAACATGATGGGGAAAAAAGGCTGGGAAGTCAGGAGTACAGCTGAGAGAGGGCTAAAGAAAATCACTGGCCTCTGTGCATACCCTTTGATCCAGTGTCCGTTTCCCAAAAGATCATGAAAAGGGGAAAGAACTCACATGTGCAAAATTTTTTTTATAATAGCAAGGAACTGGAAATTAAGTGGATGCCCATCAGTTGGGGAATGGTAGAATAAGTTATGGTATTTGAATGTTATGGAATATGATTGTTCTATAAGAAATGACAATCAGGCTGATTTCAGAAAAGCCTGGAAAAACTTAACATGATCTGATGCTAAATGAAGTGAGCAGAACAAGAGAACATTGTACACAGTAACAACAAGATTATGTGATAATCAACTGTGATGGATTTAGCCCTTTTCAACAATGTGATGATTCACAGCAATTCCAATGGACTTGTTGTGATGGTAAAAGTCATCTGCATCCAGAAAGAGAACTAGAGAGATGGAATGTAAATCAAAACATACTATACTTTTTGTTATTTGTTTGATTGATTGCTTTTTTTCCCATTTTTAAAAAAATTTTCCCTTTTGCTCTGATTTTTCTAGCATAGCATGATAAATAGGGAAACATATTTAGAAGAATTGTACATGTTTAACCTATAACAGATTGTTTGCTATCTTGAAATAGGCAAAGGACAGCAGAGAGAGGAAAAATATATAGAATACAAGGTTTTTCAAAAGACAATGTTAAAAACTATCTTTGCATGTATTTGGAAAAATAAAATACTATGAAAAAAGAAAATCATTGGCCTGTGAGCTTCCCTAAAATAAAGGCTCCAGGAGGGACCCACCAATAAAAGGAAGAAAACACAGGAACAGAGAGGGATGTTTCAGAAGTTGGACAGTTGGCTTCCAGGATAAGAACATGGTAACAAAAATCTTCCAGGGTGAGAAGGCTGTTGAGAAAGAGTGACAGAAGAATCAGGAATGGAACCTTGTTGTCCTTTTGCTTTTGTGTCCTTCCTTTTCATTTGCAAAGAGCATTAATGACATCACAGGTTGATGTTCTGACTTTTTGTGTGAATTGGATTTAAGTGAGGCAGAGTTGTACAAAGTCATCAGTCTTACTTTGTCCTCCAAAGTCAATGAAGTCCAGAGGCAGGACAAAAGTCAATAGGATTGGAGATGGCTGGGGGTACAATAGCAAGAATGGAATTGGGAAAAGGAATAAAAGAATTCTAGCATTAATTACAGGTAACTCTTTAACATTTTTACTCAACCACATAATTAGACTTGACATGATAAGATTATAAGGGCTCTAATGAATTAATTTAATAATTATGTTTCTCCTGTAAATAGCAGCCTGTATTGGCTTTTGAGCCCATTCCTCTGCATGATGACATGGAATTGCAATCCCAGGAAAAGAAAAGAAGAGTAAAACAAGATCATTCTGTTATAAAAGACTGTTTTCTTTTATAAGGGACAGGAGATTCTGCCACTCATGGTGCTAATTCAAGGCAGCTTTCTTGAATTTGTTCTTGTAAGGAGAAAGAAATGCATGCCAGAAAGTTTGGAGAAATCTGCATGGTCGGCCAAGGGAGCTATTCAGGAGCTCTTATTTAATTTCTACTCAGACAAAGACAAAGCTGACAAGGAAGGCAGACTCAAGTATAATGCAAATGATTTCTGAACAGAAATTCCCTTTCATAATTATTCAATGTGAAACAGAATTAGCAAGGCTTGCTTTGCAGATCTACTAGCTAAAAAGCCCAGATAAGTCATTAGGCTTAAGTACAAGAAGACACTAGTGCTTTGATAAGAAACCTTTATTATAATTCCTCCAGAAATCAGTCCTGGATAAAAATATACAATCTCAAAAAGATTACAAAGTGATTTTGAAAATTTGATATAATGAATCCTATTTAGGAAACATAAGATGAATCATTTCATTCTCATCATCAAATTCATGGACAAGTTTTACTGATTTCTTTGTATAAATTTTGCTTTTACTCTTTTCTTCCCTTAGCCCTGTTTCAAAAATGGGAAAAGCAAATAGTTCTTCACCTCCTTCAGTGTCACTCCTTCACAATGCTGCTCAGTGATTACATTGAATGTGATAGGAATTTTTAGAACAATTCAGTCCAAATAGACAAATACTGATTAATGCCTACTATTGGGGAAGCACTGATATAGGTGCCGGGATTAAAATAGGCCCATGTTCAAATGCATGAACTATTGGCTCATATATACATGTATACATACATACATACAGGCTATATACTATGTTGCTAGTTCAACCAACTGATCTGAGAACAGGCCATGATCTTAATTCAGCATTCCATAGGGTACTTTTTTCTTCTATAAGCCCAGGCAAAAACAACAACAAAAACAATACCTTGACTTTAAGTGCTTTAGCCATCTACTTACCTAGAAGGGAAGGTGGGGACAAGAAGTACCAGTTCCATCTTTTGCAACTTATCTAAGTTGGTTAAGTTAATTCACCTTTGAAATGCTAAAAGTTATTGTCAAAATATCCTTTAATGATTATTGTTTGATTGCAGCTATGCACCATGCCTCCCTCTAGGTACCATGGGAGACAAATCAACAATAATGTGATCCTCATCATCATAAAAATTAAAGCTTAATGGAACATTCATGACCTCTTTTTTGCTCAAGAAATTTTTACATGATCCCAGGCATATAAAATAGGTATATAAACTAAACATTTACTGATAATAAATCATAATTTCACTACCCTTACATTTAGTTATGAGATCCCATATGGAGTTGCAAACCACAGTTTAAGAAGGTGGGAAGTAGAGGATTCTGAGTTAAGAAACTCATAACTATAATAAAAGCTAGAATACAAAAAAAAAAAAAAAAAAAAAAAGCAATGGGAGAATTTAAAAAGTCACTTTTGATTGGTTTTTTTGTCAGGTTCCTTGAAATACCTTTTCCAAAACTTCTAATATTTTAAGTTCCAAATTCTGCTTCATTTTCTCATTCTCAGTAAATGACCTTTCATCTATTTCTACTGAGATAAAAAGCCAAATTATGAAATCCTTTAGTTCTACTTTTCAAGCCCTCTAAACCTCATGATTATGTTGTCACCCATCTTTGGTTCTTTCTCTTACAGTTCAATAGAACAAATTGGTCTTTCTTCTTGCTGATGATAGCCTCCACTTTCTCCTTTTAACATTATCTCTGTTAATGTCATTTGTGACTTTATCCTATCCTCATTCTCCCTTCTTGATGCTTCCACTCAGCATACAAACATGCTAGAATTTTCCCTATCCTTAAAAAAAAAAAAAAAAAAAAAAAAATTACAACAAAAAAAAGTTTCTTCTGATATGCCTTTAGGCTATTTTCTTATCTATTCTGCCAAATTTCCAAAAAGAATAGCCTACACTTACTATCTCTGGTTCCTCACTATCCACTTACTGCTTAACTCTTTGAAATTTAGCTTCCAAATTCACCACTCTACTCAAACCACTCACCCACTGTTGTTAAAGATCACTAAATCAATTGACCTCCTTAACTTCTCTGAAACTTCTGATACTGGCCACCATCTCTTCCTTGATAGTTAATCTATCTTGGCTTCCCTGACACTGATTATTCCTTCTCTCTAGATTTTCCCAAGTTCCTTGTGCTCTCCATCCTTGAATCTAAATGTCTCCAAAGCTCTTTTTCTTTTTCTTCTCATTTCTGTTTTTTTTTAATGGGTAAAGAGCTGGCTTTGAAATCAGTAGAATATGAATTCAAGTTCCCCCTCAATACAGAATGGTAGGGGGACTTAACCTTTCAGTGCTCTAGATCAGAGGGTGTTCAAAGTCCAGAGAATTCTGGGAGTTTCTGAAATTATTTCAGAGGGTCTACTAATTCAAAATTAGTTTTTATTTCTAATGTGGTAAATATCTATACATATAATTCAAATGAACAAAAACTCTTTGGACACATCCTCAATCATTTTTAATAGAATAAAAATACTGAGAAAAAAGTTTGAGAACCACTGTTCCAGATAAATTGCTAAGACCAGTTGTGCCCATCTGCATTGATAAAAAATAGTTTCTTATCAGACATACTTAGTTTGATGTAGAAACTTGTCTCACCCTATAGGGAAGTAGGAGGGAAAAGGGGAAAAGAAAGGAGGAGACTAATAGATGGAAAAACAGAAATAGAAGGGGAAAGGAATAATAAATGAGGGGGGAGGGTAGATTGAGGGAGGTGATGTTCCGAAGCAAAACACTAATGAGGAGGGAAAGGAAAGAGAAAACTAAAAATAAAGTTTCCTCATCTAGGAGTTCCCTATACCAGTGAAATCATAGGTGTAGTTTTTATCAAGTATCTACTCATGTCTATCACTACCACCTCTAATCCACCAAAAGCTATTTAGCTCATATATTTCTCTTGATGATATAACTTTTCTGTATTCACCTAGGCTCCAAAAAGATTTGGAATGATTTTTGTGCTCTCACCTTTGCACCTACTAATGCATCATGGCTTTCTTGAGTGACCTAGGTGGATAGAGCTCCTGATCTAGAGACAGGAAGACTTGAATTCAAATACTGTCTCAGATAATAGCTGTGTGATGATGGGAAGTGACTTAATTGCTGTATGTCTCAGTTTTCTCAGCTGTAAAATGGAGATCATAATAACATTTCTCACAGAGTTTTTGTGAAGATCAAATGACATATTTGTAAAGCACTTAGCACAGTGTCTAGCACTAGTAGGTATTTAACAAATGCTTGTTCCTTTCTTCTCTGAATCTACTCTGCTGTCAAGTTTTGTCAATTCTATTTCCACAATCTTTAACATTCATTTCCTCTTTTTCATTGCCACTGAAACAATACAAAGTTCATTCTTTCTCACTTGGGCAATTTTAATAGCTTCATGACTAATTTTCCTATCTCCAGCCAAGAGGTTCTTAATTTTCATTCTATAAACCCTTTGACAGTCTGATGAAACCTATGGGCCTCTTCTTAGAATATGTCTTTTAAAACTTTTAAATTCACTATTAAAATAAATTCTAAATTTTAAGCAAAGTTTGGTGAAAAATAAAGATGCAATTTTTTTCCATTCAAGTTCATAGACTCTCCTTTTAAGGATTCCATGGACCCAAGGTTAAAAATTCCTGCTCTAACTTACTGACTTTCCAAACTATTCCTTATTTCAACATTTTTTTCTATCAATAAAAATCTGACTTTTCTTCCTACTTATAATCTTTGCATTGAGAAAGAAAGAAAATAAAAGCAAAAACAAAAAATCCCTTCTAAAATATATAGTCAATTTGGAACTATGCCCAAAAAGTTATCAAACTGTGCATACCCTTTGACCCAGCAGTACTACTACTGGGCTTATATCCCAAAGAAATACTAAACAGCGGAAAGAGACCTGTATGTGCCAAAATGTTTGTGGCAGCTCTTTTTGTTGTAGCTAGAAACTGGAAGATGAATGGATGTCCATCAGTTGGAGAATGGTTGGGTAAATTATGGTATATGAAGGTTATGGAATATTATTGCTCTGTAAGAAATGACCAGCAGGAGGAATACAGAGAGGCCTGGAGAGACTTACATCAACTGATGCTGAGTGAAATGAGCAGAACTAGGAGATCATTATACACTTCAACAACAACACTGTATGAGGATGTATTCTGATGGAAGTGGAAATCTTCAACATAAAGAAGATCCAACTCACTTCCAGTTGATCAATGATGGACAGAGGTAGCTACACCCAGAGAAGAAATAATGGGAAGTGAATGTAAATTGTTAGCACTAATATCTGTCTGCCCAGGTTACATGTACCTTCGGAATCTAATGCTTATTGTGCAACAAGAAAATGGTATTTACACACATGTATTGTATCTAGGTTATATTGTAACACATGTAAAATGTATGGGATTGCCTGTCATCGGGGGGAGGGAGTAGAGGGAGGGGGGATAATTTGGAAAAATGAATATAAGGGATAATATTATAAAAAATATATATAATAATTAAAAATATATATATAGTCAACCAAAACAAATATACCCACTAACATGTCCAAAAATAATGTTACAATCTGTATTCTGTATTAATTAGTTTTCTTCAGTAGATAAGTAGCCCATTTCATCACAAGTCTTCTGAAATCATAGTTACTCCTTGTATTTCTAAGTTTTTCAAAAATGTATGTTTTTACAATAATACTGTTGATGTATAAATTGTTCTCTTGTTCTCTTCTCACTTCATTCTAGACTTTCCAAATATTCCTAGGTTTTTCTGAAGCCATTCCTTTCATCATTTCTTAGGGCAAAATAGTATTTCTATTCAAATTCCAAATTTATATATCATAATTTTTTCAGCTGTTCCCCAATTGATGATTCTTTCTACCTCTGCCAAGTTTCTAATCTTTAGTATTGCAAAAAAAAGCTACTATAAATATTTTTGTAGATATTATTAGTTCTTTTTCTTTTTGATATCTTTAAGGCATAATTTGTAGGACAATAATATTGGTTTGGACATATTACCTTAATGCTAACAAAATGATGTCATTTTGTTTCTCTTTGAGAATAAAGTCCAACAACCAGACCGTGCAGGCTGGAACAAGATGTATTCACAACTTAATAACTTTTTCTCCTTTACATTGCAACCCAAGTCATTTTGCTAATGCACCATTATGGCTGTATTTCTCCTCTACACAAATAGCTTTATAACCTTCCTCCAATACTGCTTATTGAATAAAATTTAAACTTCATAATGGCACAAGATAAATCCAGCTTTCTTGTCTTACTTTAACTGTCTCTACTCTCCTTTCATGTATTCTATTTTGTATCTAAACTACTTTTCATTGCCTAGCTTCCCATTTCTATTCTCATACTACTCTCTCAAAATCAATCTCAGAGCTAGAAGGAATATCTTAGAGTCTATTTAGTCTAACTCATGCCACAGAAAGAATCTTCTCCTTATAGAGGTCCCCAGCCACCTGAAAGCTCTCTAGTGGAGGTGAAGTCAGCACCTCCCAAGGCAGCCCACTTCACGTGAGGACAGCTCTAAATTGTTAGGAAGATTTCCTAAATATCAAGCCTAAACCTCTCCCTGGATACTTCTGTTGCTTCTTCTAGTTCTGGCTCTGGTGCCAAGTAGAATAAATCAAATCTCTCCTCCAAGTGACAGCTCTTCTAACACTTAAAAGTGTCTACTGTGCTCTCTCTGGCTCTTCTTTTCCACAGACTGAACATCTGTCAACCATTTCTTGTATAGCAAGGTATCTAATGCTCTCTCCTCTACTCATGAACAGTTTATCACCGATTTTCCTAAAATGTGGTACCCAAAACTGAATATGATACTACTGATACAGTCTAGTTAGGGAAAGGTATAGGGTAGATATAATTTCCCATCTATCTATCCTATTCTATCCCCAATACCTAGAATAAACTCCTTCTAGTTCCCCGTACCCATTAGTAATAATTCTTTGTTTTATTCAAGATCCAACTCTCATCATGCCAAAGAACTCATGATTCCTTCCTTGCTGTATGCCCCAAGTGAAAATTATCTCTCCCCACATACGTAAATTGTTCTTTGCATTTTATTTTTCATGCCTCCCACATTTTAGCTCACATCATAGCAATTTGGCACATATCTGATTCTCTAATTAGATTGTAAGTTATTTAAGTCAGGAAGTTTGTCATTTCATTTTCCATTCTGTTTTTACATTATTGATATTTATATATTACCCCCACTTTATGAGACATCTCTTAAAACAATATAAAGCAATTAATGAAAATTTATGATATAGTGACCTCATCTGAAAGTGCATCCAGCATTGCCCATCTGCAATACCCTGTAGCAGTTTCTTACTTTTTAAATAACAGAAGTCTATTTTTCTACCTTCCATCTCCAACACCACTGGAAAAGAAAGAAAATACATTGTTCATAACATATATGAATAGTCAAAAAAATTAAATTCCCTCAATGGCTTTATACTATATGTGTACACACACACATACATACACACACATATATGTGTGTCTATGCATGTGTACATATATACATGTATACACATATATATGGTGTATGCCTATATAAATGCATGTATGCATTTATATATATATATATATATATATATATATATATATATATATATATATATATATATATATATATATATATATATGTATATATTTCATTCTGCATCCTAAATTACTAAGCTGTTATGGTTAGCATGTTTCATCGCTGGTCCTCTAAAATCATAAGTGACTATTGTATTTCCATGCTTTCAGAGTTGTTTGTCCTTACAGCATTGTTATTATATAAATTGTTTCCTTGGTTCAGCTTATTTCATTATTGATCAGCGTATAAAAATTTTTATAATTGATCATTTTTATAATATTGATATCATAGTATAAATTGTTCTGCTCACTTCACTTTGTATCAGTTCTAACAAGTCTTTACATGTCTTTATGAAATCATCTGTTTCCTCACTTTTTACAGCACAATAGTATCCCAATATATTCATATACCAAAACTTATATGACCATTTCTCAATTGGTGAGCACCTTATTGATCTCTAGTTTGTTGTGGGGTTTTTTGTCAACACCAAAAAAAAATGCTATAAACTTTTTTGTATAAAATACATAGGATCTCTTTCTTTTAATTCAGTCTTTTTAAGATATGATTGGCAGTGGTATAAGTATGTCAATGTGCAAGAAATGTTTAATATATTTTCATTTATAATTCTAAAATTATTTTCTATTTTGTGTTGACATATCTAGCAATTTCATAATTTTCTGCTCTGAGTAGGTATTTAATAATTGTTTGTTGAATTTAATTGAATTGAAAGTGGGGCTTTAGAGGAGGGAGAGATCACTTGAAGTTGAGGAGATAAGAGAAATTTAAAAGATAAATGAGAGGTCCAGGAAAATTCCCTCTATTGGCATTTCCAAAGATTTAATAGCATGCTGGTAGTTATAAAGGGCACTGAGCCGCCTTGAAAAAGCTAACAGAAAACAGGTCTTGTCCATGACAGGGGAGCCCTTTCCATCTTGGAACAGGATTTCACATTATTAAATTTAAAATTCAAGTTTCAAGAAAGATAATCTAAAATCAGAAATTCATTAAGTCTCTAAAGTAAATGTATGGACTCTTCCTACACAGTATTCATAGTAGTTAAATGTATGTGTAACAATACTATAAACGTACACCCAGAAAATGTACAATACTAGAATAAACCACTACTCATAAGAGTAGAGCTGGGCACATGCATGAAGATCTTTCCAAGGCTATTATTCTTAGTTCAGACACATATACTTTGATTTGGTTACAGTCAGTCCCAACAGTTATTGAGGACTAGAGCTACCAATAGAGAATGAGCTCTTCTGTGAATAATAATTGAAATTCACTTGGGAAATAGAATAGCAAGGCAACAAAACATATGGCAGAACCAATTAAAGGACATGTCTTTAATTTGGTTTGGTGGTTTTTAATGGATTTTAATTATTGGCATGTTAGAAGTCTATGTTAAAAAGGTATGTGATACAGAAAGATCCCATAATATTGTGAATCCTTGGTCACATATACCACAGAATACTGTATCCAATTAATATCCATCCTTTGTAATATTATTAATGCAATTTGGTCAAACTCTACTGTAAATTTTTTTCTTTTTTTGATAATTTTAAAATTAATTTTATAATTATATCATTTTTTGGCAATACATATGCATGGGTAATTTTTTACAACATTATCCCTTGCACTCACTTCTGTTCCAAATTTTCCCCTCCTTCTCTCCACCCCCTAGATGGCAAGCATTCCCATATATGTTAAATATGTTATAGTATATCCTAGGCACAGTATATATGTACAGAACCAAATTTCTTGTTGCACAGGAAGAATTGGATTCAGAAGGTAAAATTATAGCGTAAGAAGAAAAACAAAAATGCAGTTTACAGTTATTTTCCAATGTTCCTTCTCTGGGTGTAGCTGATTCTGTCCATCATTGATCAATTGGAACTGAATTAGATCTTCTCTTTGTTGAAGATATCCACTTCCATCAGAATACATCCTCATACAGTATTGTTGTTGAAGTTCTACTGTAAAGTTAAAAAGCAACTGCATCCTAGTGTGGTTCAATCAATCATCTCTTTATGATATCATTCCCATTGTGTTAACTGCTTTATATAATGCCCTTTTCTCTAACACTGGGCTTCTCAAAGCCAAATACTATAATCAGATAAGTTGTTTAATTGCACAAACCCATTTTCTATTTATTTTGTATTTACTTAATTATATGTATGTGTTCCCCTCCCTCAAAAATATTAATACTTTGAGAACAAGGAGCATTACATTTTTGCCTTTGTATTCTAAACACCTAGAATAGTGCCTAGGAAATAATATTGTTAAATAAATGCTTGTTGAATGGATTTGTCTATGCACTCACCCTGATGAGCTACACAAAAAGGGAATTTAGGGGATTAGATAACCTGAAAACTTTTATTCTATGCAATCTATGCAAACCCAATAGGGACCCCATGCAACATCAACATCTCCACTCAGTCACACTTTGGATGTGGGCCAGCCGGGCACCCAACAGTTTTCATAAGAATTTTGAATGCCTCAGATTATATATCTTTAATGACTTTGAAATTCAGAGTTTGGAACTTAACATTCTATAAAAAATCCTAGAGTTATAAAATGAGTATGTACCTTTCATCCTTACACAAGAGCCTTTCTGTGCCATTGGAGCATCATGTTGAAGAAAGTATATTGGTCTAGAAATGTAATGAAACTGTCCAAGTATCTAAACCCTTCAAGAAGTAGATTTTCCCCCCAAATACTCATAAACCTTACTTCCCAAATCATTTAAAATCAAGTTCATGCCCAAATATTAGTCAGATCCTCCAGAAAAAGCCTGGATACAATTCAAAGCAAGTGGGAGAGAGCCAATCTACAATGCTTATAATAACCAAATCTCCAAAGCACCTCACAGAAATCTGAGCATAATGTTTAGTTTTAAATAAACGTTACTACTGTTTCTATCTAAGCATCATTGCCCTGAGCCAGCAGGTTCTGGTATAGCTCTGACTATTCCTTACTTATCTGCCCCCTAGTTGTGCTTGTTTTCTTTTGAAGAATAATTAAGATTTAATGGCATATTTTCACAGTTTTTTTCTGCTGGCTTTCTTGCTGCCTACTGTGCAGAATGTCTCTGTTTGATCCCGGTCATTACAAGAACTGTACAGTAATTGCCTATCTGGTGACTCGTTAATGGAAGTCCCCAGAGAGAGGAGAAGCTGTTCTTTTGAAGTTCATCGTGTTTACTGTTGGCCCTACTGGTTTAATCTATATCATCAGAGAGCCCTGTTCAATCATTGGCAACTCAATTCCTTCTCATTGGGATCCAGGTACTGAGTAAACAAGCTTCTCTCCCTCCCCTCTCAGCTGCCCCCCCTTCTCTAGGGCAATTGCAGGTAAAACAAGCATTTTGAATGCACCAGGGGCCTTCTTTGCTTTGCTCCTATGGCATTCAGCCCAGCTGCAGAATGCTGCAGTAATCCTCACCCCAGCAGAGAGCTGGTTTCTGGCAATAAACCCCTTGTTCAAGAGAATCATTTATGCTAGCACCCTTTCACCTACTAGAAATATTAAGGTCTCCTGTGACCAAAGCTCCATTTCAAACCCCTGGGGATAACAGCAGTGATGATAAATTCAGGAGCTTAGGGATCAAGCCATCAGGATCGTTGGAGTCTTCCTTCAATGCAGAAAAGCTTCCCAACTGAGTGTGCTGATGATGAGAAAGACGGGGACATAGCCAATCCATGACCTGGCAAGTGAGCATGGGGCTATCCATATATGCTTTTTCTCCTATAACTAATCTTCAAAACCACAATCACTGGTACTCTGCACATTTCCCAGACTTCACCTCAGGAAAAAGGCAGGGCTTCTTCATTAAACTTCATGGTCTCAGACTTTAAATTGCCATTGCTTTTCTTTTGGTGTTCAGCCCCTCATGACAATGAGATTGTCTAGTCCTCAGGCAGTACCATCAGATTTTAAAAGGACAAAATGGCTGTCTTCAGTAGATATTGATCCCTACCTTCCTTCAAGGGGCACAAAAACTCAACTTGTAAGGATTTTTGCTTACATTAATTGTCTCTTTTCCAAACTGATAGTTAGACCTGGTCTTTTCAAGGAGGAAAGTAAACAACACTGAATATCAGGTTTAATTTTATTCCCCTCTAACCTCATACCTCATTGCAAAAGAAAGTTTATGGAATAATTACTTAGAAGAAACAGGAAGAGCAAAGAGCTGCAGAAAAGATCAGCAGAGATGGAAATGGATTGTTTTAAACATCTCTTGGACACATCCAAAGAAGCTTTGGAGGAGCAAATGTCAAAAGTGTTGTCTGAACGTTCTCTGAATTTCATATTAAGTGGCCATGCATTTCATCTCTATCCAAATAGAATTCTGGGAATCCTCAGTCCTGAGTCCCCTCAACCAGGATTTTTTTTTATCTGTTTTATGTCATATCTTTGTTAGTCTGGTGAAATTTATGGATCCCTTTCTCAGCATAATGTTTAGTGTCTATATTAATTAGTGAATGGAATGTAAACTTTTGATTAGAAATTAGTGTGGGGAAAAGATGCAAATTTTCTCCAAATGACCCCTGATATATAATCATAAATTTCTTGGGAGTTACATTTTATGGTCTCCAGATCAATAACTCCTACCCTAAAGTAGCAAAATTTCTCTTAAACCTTTAATGGGCAAGTGATCCTACTTTGCACCGTTTGTCTATCCCTTCTAAAAGGACATCTTTTGCCCCAGCCTGGACATCATTTTCAGCTACTATAATATCTCCCTAAGAACTTAGATCTGATCAGAACCCCACCTATTATTCTTTAGTGCCTACCTTAAGTTCTACCTATTCCATAACCTTTTCTTCAGTCAGCTGAACTCCTTTAACCTGGATTGTACATAATACTCAATTGGGTTTTATCATATGTGTGTATCATTCCTTTTATAGAAACTCTAAATTCCTTAAAGTCAAGGACTTTGTCTTATATTTTTAAATTCCCTACAGCGCAATCAATTGTATATAAAAAGGAACTCAATAAACCTTCATTGAATAAATGAATTTCAAAAGATCCAAACATACGATCATCTAGAAATTGAAGGGGACTTATATGTCATCTAATCTAAGCCATCATTTTGTGAAAAACGAAATCAATACCAAGAGAGATTAAATGACTGCTTCAACTTTACACAAGCAGTGAGTGCCAGTGAGAATGTATATATGGGAGGGGGGAGGGAAGAGGCTGGGAGGTATTGAACCCAAGTCTTCTCTTTTTAATTTGTTAAATTTTATTTATTTTTAAACTGTATTTCTGATTTATGGAATAAGACAAGGATTTTCATAACATGGTATAATAAAAAAGATGATTGTATATGTAACTTGAATTTACTATTCACAACTTTCTATTCTCCTTAGGTGAACTTATTTGGGATATTAAGGAAATTTATAATGGGAAGACTCGGAATATCAAGAAACTCCAAGTCCAATTTACAAAATGTTATTAAGTTAATAAGATTTCAGTTCCATCAGCATAATTGGCTGCCACCTCAATATGCTACAGACTAATTACCCTAACTCTATAATCCTTATTAAGAGTTTTGTGGGAGAACACAACACATAGTGTCTTATGGTATTGTTATTGACCTCCATCCCAAGATAAAAATAGATACCAAAGATTGCAAGAATCCAAGATGTTCCAATTAATTCATCAGCTGATATCCCTTCTCTTCCATGCTTCTTTAATCTCTCTTTCTCTACAAGCTCCTTCCCATCTACCTAAAAACTAAGTTGCCACAAATATTTTTCAGTCCATTGACTTGTTTACTCCACCCACAGGTCCCTTCCCCTTCATGGCCAAAATTGACAAAACTAACTACATCTGAAGCATCCACTTTCTCACCAACGATTTTCTCTTCAATCTCTTGGTAAGTATTGCTGTCCCCACTACTCTTATCAATACTGTCATTTTCATGATAACAAATGACCACCTGATACATAAATCCAATGTTTTAAGTTTTCATTTTTCTTGATGTTTCTGTAGTATCAATATTATTGACTGATCCCTTTTTCTAGATATACTTTCTTTCCTAGACTATTGACGTTCTCTTGTTGCCTGGTGCTCATCCCAAATCTCTACCACCATCTATGTATCCTTTTTAAGATTCTTCTACACCACATGCCAGTATTCTCTGAGGTTCAATACTACTCCCTCTCCTTTCCCCTCATAGCACATCCTTTCTCTCTTAAACTGCCCATTTCCATGACTTCTGCTATCACTTTTATACATGTGCTTCTCAGATTTCTCCAAATTTGACTTCTATCCTCAGGTCCAGTTATATTTCCTGTTGCCTAGAGTATATTGCTACCTGTACAGGTAAATAAAATCTCCAGCAATGTTTTCAAATTAAAATTTATTTTTCTCTCCAAACCTGCTTTTCTTTCTAAATTCCATTTGTCAATAGCACTACCATTTGTTCGGTATACCATGGTCCAAATCTTACTAATAATATTTGAATCTTCCTCACACATCATATCCAAGTCAAAAAAGTACTTCTTTGACAACTTCTCTTCCATCTGTTCCTTTCTTTTCACTTGCATTTAGCAGCTAAAAAGTATTCGAGATATTTTTGAACTCAGATTTCCTTAACCCCAGACCCAGTGTTCTAACCACTGGGCAACCTAGCTCCCTATAGCCTATCAAATGATATTCATACTCTTTTACCTATCATTTAAGCTCCCCAGTATTATGGTGGAAACCTATATTCTAGACTCACATCATTCTACTCCTTTCTATATACTCTACATTCTAGTAAAAAAAATGTACCATCCATCATCACAGTATATAATCAAAAATTTTCCATCTTTGTGCTTTTCTTCATGCTTTTTCCTATAACTGGAATGACCCTTCCTTCTCACATTTACTTTATACTCATTTTTCAAAAAATTCAAATGTCAGCTACTCCAATAAGCTTTTCTCAAACTTCCAATTAGTCATGATGTTTGTCTTCCTCAGATTTACATTGTACTTGATTTGTGCTATTCTTATATACTTATTATTACATATTATAGCTATCATACTGATATTCTCTTTCCCCTTTCTATGAAGCCTATCTTAACTGAACTTTATATTACACTTAGGCCCTAACACAGGGCAGCAAGATGGCACAGTGGACAGAGTGCCAGGCCTAGAGTTAGGAAGACTCCTCCTGAGTTCAAATCTAGTTTCAGACACATACTAACTGTGTGATTCTGGGAAGTCATTTAAGCCTGTTTGCCTCAGTTTCTTCACCTGTAAAAATGAATTGGAGAATAAAATGGCAAACCACTCCAGTATCTTTGTCAAGAAACCCCAAATGGCATTACAAAGAGTCAGACATGATTAAAAGTGATAGAATAGGTTCTAACACAGAGCTCTGAACATATTTAATACTTAATGAATTCTTGTGGAATAAGAACTGAATTGTCAAAGATCAAACTCTGCCCCCCTATTTTACTACCACATAAAAATCTCCCAACAAAATGTAGATTCAGATTATGTCATGCATACTACAAACTTCCTAAAGGGGCAAAGAAAGAAAGAAAAGAAAAGAAAAATAATTAAAATAGATTTTTATTATTAATCCTTAATACATTGTGTAAGGATATATCTATCCTCTCTAGATGAACATGTAAGCAAATGTCTCTAACATTCAGTGAAAACTCTGCCTTTTTGATATATAGGACACATATCTTTGATGTCAAAGTGATGACTACTACTTAATAAGCATTGCAGCCTTGTGCTTGTAATCTCTGTTACTGGAAAGGCTAAGGCTTGAGCCTAGGAGTTCTGACCTCAAGGCTACTGATATTAAATCTGGCACCAATGTGGTAAGCCCCAACGGAGTATTATATGCCCCATACTAAGGAGGGTAAACCCATCCAAATCAGAAATAGAGTAGGTCAAAGTTTCCATATCAATCAGGAATAGGATTGGACACTACATTTCCAGCCCACATAAGATAAGAATACCTGATCTTTAAAAAAAAATCAGGAATGATTATAATCATTATAATAAGAAAGAACTTTAAGGGACATGTAATCTAACACCCTCACTTGTTAAATGACAAATCTAAACTCAAAAGAATTTAAGTGATTCTCCCTAGGTCACCCATGTACTAAGTGGCCAATTATAAATTCAAATCCAGATCTTTTGAATCTAAATTCAGCAATCTTTCCACTGTGCAACATTAGGTATTGAAAAAGTATTTTAAAAGATATATAAATTGTTTGCATATTAAGTAATCTAGAATTCAGCCCAGTTGTCTCACTTGCTGAACCTTATCTCAAACGGACCTCCTCAATTTTAGAAACCATTTCATCATTTGAAAACACAACTTATCAAAGAAGAAGGAAATTTCCACTGTACCTGCAAACAAAATCAGACCATCAGTAAAAGCTACTTCTCCATTCTCCATACTATACATACAAACACACATTTAAGGATGTTACAACACTAACTTCAGTAGCCTGAGCTTTTAAAAATGACTTTCCCAGGAGCATGATGGATGGATTTGAAGTTACAAATATATGTGCCCTCAGGGCTCTCCCAAAACCAAGTTGTTCCACTTCATTTCAACTTGCTACTTGTTACATCAACCATTCGGTAGGCGTGAATGTTCAAAGCCTGCCATTTTCAAGGAAATCAATATTGGATGATAGACTAATCTCTCCATTTGACCTACTTCATTTTAAAAGGAGAGGAATAAAATAAAATCCACTAATTCTTGGACATGAGTGAATCCAAGACTAGCTGTAATGAGCTGTGCAAATTTCCTTGACATTTTGTTCAGACAACCATCCACCAGCCATCTCTTAACATAGACCAGACACAATGCCTGCTTAATCTGTATTAAATGTCTATGTTAGTTCTTTTTTCAAAAGTAGCCCAAGATATAAAAATGTATTGTCATTTACTATATCACTTCAATTGGCCATTTTTCTTAGGGATTACTCATAATTCTTTAAGTGACCTCTACATGTCTGATAGAATTAGCAACCAAAATTAGCTTTTTTAAGTCTTTACTTAGCTTTAAACTGCAGAGTGCCTTCACATGTAATGTATGTGATAAGAATTTGTTCAGAAGCATATAAAAGAAAAAAGGGTATATATAGGTTGGCACTTTAGAGAGCAAGTGCTACCAGACTTGTCTGATTTTCAATTCAAGAAACATTCTATGTATGGCTACAACTCTGCTAGGCCCACAGAATAGAAATTTTATGACTGGGAGGCCTGGTAAACTGAACAGACACAAGTGATAAAACAGGTTCTTAGGAAGATCCTAAGGGGTCTAACTACTTACATAAATTGGGTAAAGTCCCCTCTACAAATTATTCTGTCCCACTAATCTATTACTCAAGGGTTTTCATAAACCTAAAAACTCTCCTTGAAGGAATTCTCTCAACTAACAGCATATAAACAGGAACATTCAAAACACGTTAAAAGCTAAATTCAAACTTAGGTTTTCTTGATTCTAGGTCCTACACATTATTTACTATTCCACAATGCCGCAATTTATCAATTGTATCTAAAACATGAATAGTAAGTCTCTTTCCTTCTTTCTGTCCTTCCTCCTCCTCCTCTCCCCCCTCACTTTGTCTCTCAGTCTCTACCTCTCTGTCTTTCTCGGTCTCTCTCTCTCTCTCTCTCTCTCTCTCTCTCTCTCTCTCTCTCTCTCTCTCTCCTTCCCTCTCTCTCTCTCTCTCTCTCTCTCTCTCTCTCTCTCTCTCTCCTTCCCTCTCTCTCTCTCTTTCTCCTTTTCTCTCTCCTTCCCTTTTTCCTTTTTCTCCCTCCTTACCTTTCTCCCTCCCATGCTCAGCATTCTATCCCTCCAGATCTGTTTCCATCAATACAGGATAATTTCAATGAAAAATCCCTCTGCTTATACAATTTGACAATTCACCTATAATTCATAGTCTTAAAGAGTTTATTAAGATACCAAGAGGTTAAATATCTTGTCTGTGGTCACTTGGCTAGTATGAATCATAATTTGGGCTTAAAAGCAGTTCTTTTGACTCCAAAGCTAGTCTTTCTCCACTATTTGGTACTCCTTCATTTCATCTTAATCCTGAACCATACTGTGAGCTCTTTGAGAAGAGGAACTGTCTACTCTTTTATCTCTGATGCTGCCCAGCATTGTGTTGGACACTTAATAGATGCTCAATAAATACTGGCTGGAGAAAATGGAAAATACCATAAATTTATCAAGATACCAAGTTCCTATAGTACTATGAAATTGGAAGCCACAACTTATTATTCAAGATAGCACAGACTTACGGTTCCTTACAGTATTGTTCACCACATAAGAGAGATTGAGTTATTCTGCACAAAGACTACATCACAAGGTGAAAAAAAGTCTTGTCTTGTTTTCTACTTTCTTTTCAGAAAGTTTCAAACGCAATAATGCACATTTTCATCAGAGCCTAAATGATAGCACTTGCAGTATTTAATATCTGAAATTCAATTATGTTCCTGAAGGCTTATTACCATAGTAAAGGAAAAAGTAATTCAGGGAATTTCCAAAGGCATCAGTGTAGCATTATTATTGGTAAAGTACATATTGTTAAGGAGCTCTAAAGCTAAAGCCTAAGGAGATGGAGAAGAAAATCTGGGGAGGGGAAATACTCCAAACAGCCACTACTCTTTCTGATCCTTATCCTGTTTTCCTACTACTTGAGGCACCAAATATAAATTGGGCAAAAGAAAAGAAATCAATTAAGCTGGCCCCTGGCTACCAAGCCAAGAGGACTAATAAATGCAAAGTGTTCTGTGAGTCAGACTGTTCATTGTGCCTCATTAATCACCTTGTACACCTTGTATGTTCACATGTTTCTCCCAGTAGACTGAAATACACAAGCCCCACGCTGATGAAATTATGTAATCTTAACAGGTTTCCCTGCAAATTGGCTGCAAACTAAAAGCATAAATTCAAAAGCTTTTTTTTTCTTTTGACAGTTTTAGAATGTTCCTGATGAGACCACTGGATGATCAGTCCCTGTCCTGAATACCATCCGAAGCACTGTCTGTTGGTTATGCATTGAGAAGAAGTCACGCATCAGAGAAGGCCAGTTCTTCAGTACATCCCATCCCTGGCAGATTTCTTTGCTCCAAAACTCATTAGTAGTTTAGTTTCTCTACAGAAGAAAATCAGAGCCTGCTAATTGAGAAATCTAGAATCTTCAGTTAGCCCTTGCTCTTTTACTTTGGCTAGCTAAACAACAGCTATCAATTAGTTAATGCCTCTGTTAATTTTCCCCCTTCAAAATGAAAACTTAGAAAGTTTCTCCTATCCATATAATATAGCCAAAGATATTACTAATCAATCAATCAAACCATCCAGGATCTGTTAATGATTGCTGAATGCCAGGCACAACAAAACAAAGAAACCAACAAAAATGGGGATAAAAAGGCAAAATAATTAAAATATAAATATATAAATAAATCAGTACCTGCTCTGGAGAGACTGACATTCTAATGAGATAAAATGAACAAATCTCTCTCTTTATCTATCTGCCTCCCTCCCTCCCTATCTATCTAGTTATACATACATACATATATAATATATACAAAATTAATTATAAGCAGGATGAAGCAAGAGTTTCATTATAGCAAGGAGGTGCAGATCAGGGGAGTTTTCATATATAAGGTGGAAAGTATCCACTATGATATTTGATACCCTATACGACTCCAAAAGGCAGAAGGAAAGAGGGAATAGATCAAAATATGAGATGTGAGGGTATTGGGAAAGGGAGGGGCAGTTGGTGGAATGACATGGAGTTGGGAGTTGGAGTATTGTATACAAAACACTGAATACATCCATACAGTTAGATTGCAGAAGACAAGAGAAAAAAAGTAATGTGTTGAAGACTGGAAGGCTGTGAAAAGATTGAATTGCCCAATAAAAGAATCTGTATTTGATCCTAGAGGTGATAGGGAACTAATAGGGTTTATTGAACAATTAGGTAACATGATCAGACTTGAACTTTAGGAAAATCACTTTGGTACAAATAAAATGCGCTGCTTTCATTCATTCACTAACTACACTGAGAACCCTCCTCAGTACAAAGCCCAGTGCCTGCTCCTATACATACAAAGATAGAAATGGAATGAGTCTGACTCTCAAGGGGAGTTTTTACTTAATAACTACCATAAAAGAGAGTGTGAGAGAAGTATTAAGGCAAGTTCTAAGCATCAGCAGTAAGAGATCTGAGAGAAAATGTAAGGTAGGTAGTTTTATCGGCAAACTAGTTTATTGGTCATTGAATGCCCAATACAAAAATATCATGCTACATTAAGCTAGGATGCCCTTGAGCTGAAGATGTTGGCACAGTTATTTGTCCAAAACAAAATCCTTCCAAGGAATGACAAAGCCTAAAGTGATGGCTTCTAAAACAACTAAGAAAAACAAACCACTCCCTGAAGTTTTACCACCAACAGCTAAAACACCCTGTCAAAAAATCAAGCACTATTTGGCTACATGAGATTCTGGATTGTCCAAGCTATGTGATTGCTCCTGGCATGCCACACCTGACTAAACACAGCTTGAAATCTATTACAGCCATAGCCCTGCCAGGCACCTGTAAGCACATTTTGAGGAAAGGGATGAGCATGCCAAAAATCCAAATAATATTTTATGAAGTTGAGAAACAATTTTAAGACAGAGAAACAGAGGAATTGCCTAATTTACAACTCTGCATCCCCTACTCCCCAGCCCCTTTAGCTCTCAATTCCTGGTCCAAATCTTCCTATTTTCTCTATTGCCATTAATAAATAAAGATGTATTGGATGTCTACTGTGTGCCGACCACCATGCAATATACTGGGGATGCAAAAACTGTCTCTGACCTTAAGGAACTTACAGAGAAAAGGAGGAAGGTGAAAGGACACATGCCAGGCAAGTCAGTACAGAATATAAACAAATAAATATAAAGTAATTTTGAGAGAATACACTAAATTTGAGGGAATTGGGAAAGTCCTCTAGTAGGAGATGCACTTGGGTAACTATTAAAAAGAAAGAGATTATCAATTAAAAGATATCACAGTTTAGGCTAGTATTTGTTAAATACATAGATGATCTGACCTAAGCAAGAGTATATAAGCTTTCTACCATGATTATCAAATTCTTTCAGACTATAGACCAGTAATAGCAGAGGGAAAACATCTCATGACTTATCTTCTTTACTCAATCTTTATTACTGCATTGAAAAAAAAAACACCTTAAATTATTTTATTGCAATTTGTGTTTGTACATGAATGTGCATTCTCAATATTTTCATAGTATATGATATAATATATTAGAGATTTTTTGTAATCTTAGAACTTACCAAAAAATCCAGTATATAGTAGTCACTTAATAAATGCTTGGTTGACTAGTTTATTAAGAGAGCACTAATCTTAAGAACAAATGACTTGAGTTCAAATTCTGGTTTTGACATTTGCAATTGCGTTACCTAGAGCATATCACTAATTTTCTGAAGCTCAGTTTCATTTCTGGAAAAAAAAAAAAAGACAAAAATGCTTGCAAGGTCCTCCAGATGGTCCTATTTATAGATGATGTATTCAAGTTTCAGAACACTACAAAACCTCTCAAATAAAATTCATAATCACAAAATCTCAGAGTTTGAAGGAGGGTTTAGAGTATATCTAGTACATCCAAGAGATATCAGACTAACTATATATACAGGAAAAACCAAGTATCTAAAGAATGCTTACTATAGTCCAAATTGTTATGTACAATTGGATAGACAACCCATGGAGTTGAATGATAAGTATATATGTCTTAGGCATTGTGGATGGTCAGTAGGGAGAGTATGCTGTATTGCCTTTGAGAAATTCTAAACTTCTCTAAATGACCCTAAGTTTCTCCTGAAAAACCAACTTTCTCAATGTCAATATCCTTCTGGTGGTGCTATATGTCTAATAAGTCATTTAATACTGGTTGTGGATCAATGATTACAAGTTGAAGGTCAGTCAAAGAACAATGAAGAGATACATGGTGAATGGACGTAGTCTGTAACACATTAATGTACAAAGAATTGAACAGAAAGACTACAAAAGAAATTAATGTTGATTATAAAACAACAATGAGGAATAATCAATGGACAGTCTTTGTGTTCCATTGGTTTCTGAATATTATCAAAACAATTACACAACTCCCTTAAAATGTTTGATGGACCCGCTATGAAGAATTTGTGAAAAGACATAGGCCAGACTTTATATAGTTTACATGGGATGAAAATGTATAGGTTGTGTGACTGGGACCTCCACCACTGGGGAAAGTACCTTCATCAATGAGATCATAGATCCTTTAAAAGAAATGTAAAGTAGCACCTACTATTCTCGTTTGTGACAAGGAAAGTATTTCGTAAATGTGAGATAAATTTCAGTTCATGAATCAAATAATCTAAAAGCCCTAATTTTTTAGAAGTGGAAACCAAAAACCAAAGACCTTATCACACAAATTAGTGGCAAGACTGAAGCTCAGATTCAGGCTTCCTAAATCCTAGTTCAGGTCCATTTTAATCAACTGATCCTCCATACTACCTGGAGGATACTTTTCATATCCACCAGTCTTCAGAGCCCCTTTTGAAACCCTCTCCTCTGAAAGACAAGTGGACCTGTTCTTCGATGTTTATAATTTCTTGGATATAACATGTATTTAAAAATGGGAGGCTGAAGTGCTTTGCCATTTCCTTTTCCATTTAATTTAATAGATGAGGAAATTGATGCAAACAGGGTCAAATGACTACCAGTAAGTGTCTTTGGCTGGATTTGAACTCAGAAAGATGAGTCTTCTTGACTCCAAGTCTGGCAGTCTATCCACTGTGCCACCTAGCTAACCCATAAAAGAGTAACAGGAATTGTTAACACCTAGATATTGCATCAAAATTTGCCAAGTGTTTTACATATACTGTCTCTAATGACCCCAGAGCATAAACTTTTATGATCTTCTTTTTACAGATTAGAAGACAGATATAGAGAGGTATGGCAAATTACTCATGGTCCCTTAACTAGACAGCATCTGAGGAAAGATATGAATTCATTTTTTTCCTTTCCTTCTTTCCTTCCAAGGCAATTGGTGTTTAATGACTGTGCCTAGAGTCACACAGCTAGTAATTTTAAATGTAGGAGGCTGGATTTGAACTTAGAAATTCCTGATTCCAGGACCAGTGTGCAATTCCAGGATCCATTGTGCAATCTAATTTGCCTCTTGAATTCAATTTTTCTTGACTCCAAGTCCAAAACTCTATTCACTGTCTCTTTTATAAATAAACCATCAGTCTAACCATTCCACAAATATATTGTCCTAAAAATGATACATAAGAGTAGGTCCATGTGATTATCTCAGCTATGGCTCCATCATATTTGTATCTCTGCATGATGGGCTCTTAGTGGTGGGCTCTTAATATATGCTTGTTGATTGATGGTACTACAGTCTTTCCTTCTCAATTCTCTATTTCTCCATCCCCAATCCTGCCCACAGGAGATAAATGACAGGCTTTGATTAAAGTCTATGAACAATTTAGGTGAGATTCTGTATTTCCCTTCCCTTTGTACACCAGAGTTTCACTTGTGAGTGTTTTGTGCACTTTGTCCTTCTAACCTCCAGATCTCTATTTACAGATCTCAAGATGGAGCCACCATCCTTCAGCTTTCCACCTCTGGAGACCTAACCTAAAAGTCTTTGAATTTGTCCACTATGAAAAGGACATTGGTCCTACAGTAGAAGCATATGCTTCTCTCCCCCCATTCCTGCCCAGAAAATGAACCAGAGTATAAAGAGAATTGGATTTGGAGTTCAAATCCTCAGGTCAAATCTTGGCCCTATTCCTTATTAGCATGATGACCTTGAACAAACTTTTCCTCTGTTTAAAATAAAGAAGGGAAAGAAACTTCGACTAAGTGATTGCTCAGGTCTCTTACAGCTATAAAAACCAATCGATGGAATTCAACTTTTATTCCCAACCAATTTTATCTTCTCTTAGAGAAGGAGTATGATTGGTCAGATAGTTTAGTTAGGTCAGGGAATTAGAGCCATCAAATTATGAGAAACATTTTCCCTATTAAACTGTGTATTCTTGAGAACAGGGAATGTTTTGTTTTATTTTGTTTGGTTTGATTTTGTTTAAGTTCTTTTTTAATATTTACAGAGGATAGCACAGTGCCTGGCACACAGTAGGTGTTCAATAGCTGACATATGATCATTTTCTTGCTCCCTGGGTATACTGGTTAACTTTTATTTCTTATCCAGCCAGCTGCTTCACGAATTTGTGCCAATCCTCTCAAAGAATGGGACGACATTGTGGGGGGGCATTGCAGATGGTTCAGCAAAATCTGTCTTTTCTACTGGAAAAATGACATAGAGCACATCTACTGATCAAGATTGAAACTATTGGAAATCAAGATGCTTTCCCTAATAGCACTATTTCATCCATATGAACTATTTTTTCCCTTCCAGTGACTTCTATTATATGGGGTATATTCTTATTTATTTTTTAAGGCTTGAGATTTTATTTCATATCATATTCCATTTTCATATCTGGCTCTGTTGTCCCTGCTGGCAGTGTTATCTGGCCCACCCTTTACAGGATGCTCTCAGGGACTAATACCATTTGGAGGCAGGGTGGAGGCGAGCAGCAATAGACTCTTGCAACTCTTCTAATTCTCTATTTCTCTTTTCCAAGGTTGCCTCTGTTGATGATGGCTGTAAAGCAGGTTTGCTGCCCATGTGGAAGTTTATTGCTCCCACATCCCTCTGTATTAGCAAGCTCTGCCACAAGCCTGTTGGTCCCCAGAAAGACACGCACACCCTCAGCCAGGATTCAAAATGCCTTATCATTGTAATTTAATGACAAAGCAGGTGTTGTGTCTCAGGCCCAGGACTGGCTTTCTGAGCAGGTCAAATAGGCGGCACAATTTCAGTAGAATGAGTAAGCCTATCTTGCTTCCTTCAAAGTCCTACCTTCCCCTATGTGTTTGCCAAATTCTGAAATCCCTGAAGCAGAGCATACCATAGGAGCCTAAGTCAAGGGCTAACATAACAATGGGTCTTGTCTTCTTCTTTTTTTTTTTTTTTCACAAGGGCATTGGTTGAAGGATGAAGAGCTCTGTAAATCTCATTTTTTCTACTATACAAGAATGACTGTGGACATGAGAGTCATTACAACATAAGATTAAGACTAGGAATGGAATCAGCAAGAATGAGTTGAGAATGGAGCAGTTTGAACCTCTTGGAATCAGGAAAATCTGTGTTAAAATCCCAAGCATCCATTTTATGTGATTCTGGGCAAATCATTTAATATTTGAGCATCTCTCTTCAGAGAGGTTAAATTGAAGAGAATATGATAATCTACATGAGAAGAGGATTTTTCCTCAAAAGGAGACCTTTATAACAATGAAATCATAACCCTAGTTTTTAAAAAGGTGGGGACAGGGAAGAGGATGAGAAAAGACCACACCAGAAGTCCAGGGATTTGGGTTCTACTTCCAGATATGCTATTATCTAGTTGTATCATCTGAACTAAGCCGAATTGTATTTCTGAATCTTAATTACCCTATCTATAAATTAAGGAGGTTAGATAAAATTACCTACAAATTTCCTCCCAACTCCAAAAATATCTATGATATTTTTTGGCACTTTAAAAATTAAAGTCACTGATTCTTTCTAGTGCATTTACTTAGAAAAAAAAAAAAACCCTTGTTATCAAACTGTGCATATGCTTTGATCAGCAGAGTTTCTATTGGGCTTATAGCCCAAAGAGATTTTAAAGGAGGGAAAGAGACCCACATGTGCAAAAAGTATTTGTGGCAGCCCTCTTTGTAGTGACAAAAAACTGGAAACTGAGTGGATTCCCATCATTGGAGAATAGCTAAATAAATTATAGTATATGGATATGGAATATTATTGTTCTGTAAGAAATGACTGGCAGGATGTTTTCAAAAAGGCCTGGAGAGACTTACATGAACTGATGCTGAGTGAAATGAAAAGAACCAGATCATTATATACTTCAACAACAAGACTATATGAGGATCAATTCTAATGGATGTGGCTTTCTTAAACAAAGAGAGGATTCAAACCAGTTCCACTTATGCAGTGATGAAGAGAAGCCATCTACACCCAGAGAGAGAACTGTGGGAACAGAGTGTGGAATACAACATTGCATTCTTACTCTGTTGTTGTTTGCTTGCATTTTGTTTTCTTTCTCAGTTTTTCTTTTCCTTCCTTCTTGATCTGATTTTTCTTGTGCAGCAAGATAATTATATGTATACGTATTTTGGATTTGACATGTATTTCAATATATTTAACATGTATTGGACTACTTGCAAGCTAGGGGGGAAGGAGGGGAAAATTTGGAACAAAAGGTTTTGCAAGGGTCAATGCTGAAAAATTATCCATGCATATGTTTTGTAGATTTAAAAATAATTAATTAATTAAAAACAACACTTGTATTAATATCTTTGTTTTTACATTATCAAAATCTCTCTCCATTTCCTTCACTTTCCGTTATGGTAGTAAGGATACTTACTACCTTGTCACTTTAGGCAAATCATTAAATCTCTCCAGGTAAGATACTGGGATTGTCACAGACGCTCTCTAATGTACCTTCAAAGTCAAGAGCTACAATGACATTATCCCTGAACTAACATTCCACATTACCACTTTTCTATGTTTGCTCCTACGCTGCAATTTAGTTAAATGGTCCTCTTTATTCCTTACAGAAGACTCATCTCCTATCTTCATGATTTTGTACTGTCCATCCCCTATGTACTACCTCCTCTTCTTTTCCTCAGATAATCCTTTTTTTTTTTCTTCCAATACCTAGCTTAAATAAAACCTTCTAAATCAGGAGTGGAGAATATCTAGCCCATGGGCCATATAAGGCCCATGAAATTATTTGCACAATCAACCATAGTTGACAAGGTGCTAAAGGCTAAGTACATTCCCACTGCTTGAGTTCTATAAGCTGAAAATTTTGTATGTCCTATGAATGATGTTTAAAAAAAAATCCAAATGGCCTTGGCAGAAAAAAGGTTTTCCATCCCTGTAAATCTAAATGAAATTTTTCTTGATCCTTCTGAGAACAACCTCTCTCCCAAACGCCCTTGTGTTTAAGTAATTTATATTTATTCTCTTTGTATTTATTCTGTATATAATATATACTTAATATGCATGTATATATATATGTCTGTGTCTATGCATATGTATGTATATATGACAAATACAAGCATACATACATACATATATGTCCTTTTTCCCTAGTTAGAATTCATATTCCATGAGAAAAAGAACTGTTTTATTTTTGTCTTTTTAATCCATAGCAACTAGCAAAGTACCTAGGTCATAGTAGGAATTTAATAAATGCTTAACTGAATGAGCAGTCTCCTAGTTAGCTGGCTCCTCTCTATTGTAACCTTACAAATTCTTAGAATGATAAACTCATAGAATGGTAGAACTGAACAAGTTCTGATGAATTAGCTAGTTTTTTTTTTTTTTCTTTCATAGAGCAGTGATCTCAACAATGTAGGCACTTTCTCTGCTGATGCACATCACAATTCATTCATGACCCTCACCCTCTATGATTCTTCTCCAATGAATCAAAGGTCTTAAAAATGGGAATCTTAGACTGGGAATCTAAAGAACATTGGTTCATCCCTCTCTTTTTAAAAATAAATACATACGTACTTGAAAAAAATAAAGACCTTTTCAAAGGTCAAAGAGTTAAATAGAAGAACTGGGATTTTAATTGAAGTCTATTGACTTGAAATCAAGAGAATTTTCCAAGACACCTTTTGTTTTCTGCAAAGAGAATTTAGTAAATGGGGCAGCTAGGTGGCGCAGTGGATAGAGCACCAGCCCTGAATTCAGGAGGACCCGAGTTCAAATCTACTCTCAGATACTTAACACTTCCTAGCTGTGTAAGTCACTTAACCCCAGTTTCAGGAGAAGGGAAAAAAAAAGAGAGAGAATTTAGTAAATGTTCTGAAAGCCTTCTTCAGATTCTTTTAACATTTTCTGGATACCAGTACATTACTTATCCTGTTCATTTCTTATCCCAGTAAAATCTTATCTTTTTTATAAATAAAAATTAATTGATTTGCCCAAAGCCCTAAAACTCAGTAGTACAGAAACTGGATTAGAACCCAGATGTCCTTATTTAGGATTAAAGGATTTTGGCTCAGAAAGGACCTTAGAAATAATGTGATTCAATCTCCTCATTTTGCATATAAAGAAACTGAGGTGTATAGCAAGATTCAATGAGTAACTTGTCCAACCAAGGTCACAGAAGTAGTGAGCAGTGGCTTATACTAAGGCCTTTTTATTTTTATTCCAATGTGTTTTCCATTTCACCATTCATCCTTTGCTCAGTTAAATTTCTTCTTCTTTTTCCTCCTCCTCTTCCCCCATGAAGCATTTCTTAAGTATTCTAATCCATAAAAGTCTATTCCCATTGAAGTTCTTTAATTTTATCAATGGACCCACTCATTGAGAAAGTATTCATGTAATGTTTTCAAATATCTCTCACATCATTGTTGTAAATATTAGTTTTCTCATGTATTCTTATATTGCCACTACATTTGAGTTTAATTATCTTGAAGACAGACATCATGACTCATGCTTCTATAGCAAAGCTCCTTATTCCACTATCTTCCCATACAAAGATACTCAGACTACACATAGTAATGTGCAAACTGTTTAATGGTAGAATGTAAATCAGATAGCAAAATTTCTGGATTCCACAAGGTGATTTTAAATGTAAAATAAAGGCAAGAACTAGAATGCCCACTTTCAAGGATGAACACATTTCAGAAAAAAAAAAAAAAGAGAGAAATAAAATCAGGTTGAATTTGAAGAAGCTGATTCAAGCTCATCTTTGCTAATTAATTTACACTGCCATGATCACTGCAGACACATGTAAATTTTAGATTATTTTCATCTAAGCAAAGTAGTCCTTACCCAAATTATCCTTTTGATACTGTGCATTTAACAAAATGGACATTAAGTAAATTTTTTAAAATAAAGCAGCTTCTGCAGTATTTTTATGACAAATTGATGGTTTTAAGAACGAAGCCAAACAATAGCAGTTTATGTAAGAACAGCATTAAAACCAGTTAAATTAATTGATTTGTGCATTAAGATCAGCCAATGAGTTAAGTACTTCTAATTTAAATGGAGAAAAGAAGTTTAAATGACTAGGGAGTATCTGGAAATACTAAGGTGGCTTTTAGTTCCTTAAGAGGTACACCCAATTTCACCTCTAGCTCAGAAAAGACAATGAAGAAAATGCCTCAAAAATACGAAATGTAGTCCCACTTCTGATCTAGTTTTTTTTTTTTTGTTTGTTTAATTTTGTTGTTGTTTTTAAATCAGCAGTAGCCACTGTGAATTATCTGACAGTACCTTTAACGAAAAAGGAAAACAATTATCTAATTCCAACATCAAAATTAGGGCAAAATTGTCAAATCCACAATTTTTTTCTTTACATCTTTTCGGTTTTTCTTTTCAGGGCCTTTTTCTTTCTCTTCCAAATAATGATTCCAGGTAAGCTCTCCACCCCCACTTTCACAATATTCTCTCTGTGTCAGAAAGAAATTAGACAGGGGGATATTAATTCGTCACTATGAATAAGTTTAATTTTCATCTTTCCCATGGAAAAAGTGATAAATCAAAGAAGGAAGGGATGGAGGGAGGGAGAGAGAAAAGAAAAGAGGGGAGAAAGGGAAAGGGAAAGGGAAGGAGAACAGGGATAGGAAGGGAAGGAACAGGATATGCCAATGTGGAGTAACCAAAAGAATGATTTAGTGATGGTAGAATTTCCCATATTATGATAGCTGCAAAATTTTATGTTTTTAAGACAGTAGAACTTTGCTGCTTTAGGGAACTAACTAGAAGAAAGAGAAAGATAAGATAAGTAAAGGAGTAGTTTCAAAGAATGTTGAAGAAGCCAGATAAGAAATTCCAAAATCTGAAACTTTGGTTGGAAATATCTTTGGAGCCTGGATAGGAGAGACTCCATTCTACCTGAGTATTTGGGAAAATAGGCAAATCTTTCCCAAGAATCACCTTGTAGGTCATAAATAATAATATTCTAAAATAATTTTTATATGGTGTGGGTTTGATGAAGATGGTTCCATATGCAAGAGGGAGGTGGAAGAATTTGGTTTCTTCCCCAATATCATTTGCCACATTGTCAAAGTTGTCTTTCACCAAGATATTTTAACCTGGAGATCCCTTTAGAAGTATGAACATTCTGAGTGAATTGGAAGTAGCAAACCCATTATCTGATAGAAAATGTCATTGCCCCTCAGCACTCCTTAAAAGACATTTTGAGAATCAAGTAAAAGTATAGCTAGAGTCAGTGATGGTAAAAGTATCTAGTCTCTGAAAAGAAAATCCAAGGGGGGAATGGGAAAGAGATTTCTTTTTCTTTCTCTTTCCATAGTCATGTCACTTTGAAAACTTTTGGCTGGAGAGACACAAAATATCTGCTAAGGAATGGAGATACATTTAGGCCAAACAACAACACAAAGAGGTAAGTAGTAGCATAAGAAGTAGGACTCTTGGCATTGGAAGAGACATCCAGCTATCAAATAAAGTAAAGAGGTTTCATAAGGGCTTCATCAAGAAAGATCACTGAGGCCCTGCAGTTGCAGATGTGAATTATCTTGACCACATGTTCCCTATATGCATTGATTCACTACAATTATACTTCAGGTCAATTATTCTCAGAAATGCTATGTATTCTTGAGAGAGAATTTGCCCCAGGTGTACTATATTATCTTGTCGTTTGCTAAGAGCTAACGGTGTCTATTGCTTGACTATTAATGAAAAGTTTACCCATTGGGGTGGAAGAATTATACTTTTAGAAATATAGACCATAGAATTAGTTACTAACCCAGAGTAGTAGCTGTCTTTTGAGAACCAATCTGAGTACAAATAAGGATGTATTAGGAGAAGAAATTCACCACTTTTCTAACAAGAGTCCACTGCATTGTGAGTACACATCTGGCAACATGTACCGAATGGACTGGAGTAATGAGAGATTGGAGGGAAATCAGGAGATCTGTCAGAAGGCTATAGAACTGACATGTCTTGAGGTAAAAAGAGCCTGACTTAAGATAGTGGTTGTGGGAATACAGAAGGAAAGGGGATTCCAGGAGATAATTCTTAAGGAAAAAAAATGAAGTGATTTGATATAGAGGATAGATATCAATCAATAATGAAGCATTTATTAAACAATAGGAGAACAAATATAAAGAGTAAAACAATTGCTGTTGGAAAGGAGCTCACATTCTAATGAGGGAAAATAAGTGCATCTATAAATATAGACAGCACAAATGCAAAGCTAATAAATACAAAAACAAATTAGTTAAATACAGAGTGTACTTTGGCAGGAAGGACATTAGCAATTGGGACATCAAGAAGGGCTCTGTGGAGAAGACAGCATTTGAATGGCCACAAAGGGAAGTACTCTGGAGAGGTAAGAAGGGATTGAACTCAAGGCACATGAGATGGCCAATACTATGAAATGGAGCCAGGACACAGAGTGTCCTGTTGGGGAAAGAAAGAAGAAGCCAGTTTGTCAGGAAAGAATCAAAGATAATTCATGAAGTCTAACCTACAAGTGGAAACTAAAATATATCTCTGATGGTTAAATTCCCCATCAGGGGAGAAGCTTAAGCACAGTGAAGAGTAGTATCTATTCATCCTTAGGCGATCTAGATTTCAAGTTCTTCTGTAATCTAGTGCCACCTGGCCTACTATACAGTAAAAAGAGTACTTAATTTAGTGTCTGAGCTCGTGATGGATTCCAGCTATGTGAGGAGGGACAGTTAGGTGGTGCAGTTGGAGAGAGTACTGGGCAACTCAGGAAGACTTATCTTTCTGAATTCAAATCCTGCTTCAGAAATTTATTGGCTATGTGACCTCAGGCTAGTTGTTTAACCCTGTTTGCCCCAGTCTCTTCATCTGTAAAATCAGTTGGAGAAGGATCTCTGCCAAGAAATCCCCAAATGAGGTCATGAAGAGACAAACTGAAGAAAAAACTATAATCTTAGGAGGGTCACTTATTCAATTCAATCAATATGTTAGTGCCTACCACTAGCTAAATACAATTCTAAGCCCTGAGGATATAGAGACAAAAGAGTCCTGCCCTCAAGGAGCTTACAGTTTTTTCAGGGAGGAAAACATTGACATCAATGGAGGAGATATCAAGCAAAGAAATATATATATATAATATAACTATATATATTATATAACTATATACAGTATAAATAGAAGATTAATCATACAGGAAAGGCATTTGAATTGAAGGGTTTGGGAAAGCTTCCTATGGGAGGTAGGGTTTTAGCTGAGACTCACAAAAAGTCAAGGAAGTCATTAGTCAGAATGGAGAAGGGAAACAATGACAGAAACCAAGAGAGAAGTGTTTTGTTGATGGGACATCCAAGAGACCAGCATCAACTGGGTTGAGAATTTGTGTGGGGGAGTGAAGTGTGGTTGAAGTCCCATCCAAACATAAATCTCTGAAGTCAAGAATGGTGACTGTTAGAGTCCTGAGGTCTTTCGGTATCCAACATTTTTTACTTTCACCTTGCCTCCAAGAATTACCATATTTATACTGATGATTCTAAATCACAGTCAAGCTAAACGCCATTTGGTACACTTGGCTCATGACACAGATAAAGTGTAAGATATAATTTAGAAATGTTTCCATAATTTAAAATAGTTAAATTTTTATTCCTATATAAAGCTTCAGTTATCTAGAAAATTCATTCATGTAGAATAGCCCAATTATACTGGATAAGTGAGGAATAACTCTATTTGTCTATAAATATAATTTGTGTTACAAGTGGCTAAGAACTATTATGGCAATAATAAAAGGGAGTGAATCTTCCCCAATGTCAGAAATGTGCCAGTCATGAGCGTATCTCTAAGTCTGATGTTATTACGTTTTCCTTTTGCCACATAAAATAAGGCAGTGCAGGGAATTCCTAAAATTTCAATCCAAATAGAATTGCCTCCAGTGCCCACTACCAGGTCAAATATTCCACAGCTGATCCTGACTGTGAAATTAATTCTGGTCTAATCCTGAAGGTGACATGAAGGGAAAGATTTGTTATCTGTGTCCATGCTGGAGATCTGGGTAATAAACACTCACTGAGAGCACATTTCAGCTCAGAGACCAGTGGTATTTTTCAAGCCCATTTTACCACTGGTAGGCCCGCACACTATGACTAAAGTACTTTCCATGGTGAGCAAGACAAGGTCTTAGCAGCTGACCTTAATTTTCTCAGTACTATACTGAATTTCCTGGCACCTTCCTTCAGATTTACTAACAAATAAAAAGAAAAATATCTTGGGGGTGATGCAAGACGCAGCCTAGACAGAAACAAAATAAGTGGCTTGAGTTTTCTCAACAAATAGAATTTTCTCACCTCAGTCATCATCATAACAACTCTTATATGTAATGAAGACCATCCCAGGGAGCATGCCCAGAGCTGCCCTTCCTGGATCCCAGTGCCATATGAGAACTCTGGGGGCTGCTTTCCTGACATTTGTGACTCTGGGTTAAGAGATTGTAATTTAAAATGATTCAGTCCCCTCATTTGTTGCAGAGCCAAAAAAAAAAAAAAACACTGATAACTCAGTGGATGTTTATTTAAAATTGACCAACCTCACCCTCAAATGGATTGGTCACCACTCCCTGCTTTTCCTTTTTAGTTGTCAATTGTTTTAGTTCTGTATTAAGCCACTTTGGGAGGGAGTGAAAGATAAAGCAAATTGCTTTTCCCACTACTACTTCATCATGTGTACAGCACTGTAAGGTAGACAATGTACTTCAACATACATTATCTGTTTTGATCCCTGTATTGCCCTGTATATACCCTATTTAGAGTAGGTTCTTTTTTTGTGATCAGATTATGATTTCCTTGGTGTGTAAAGGACTCTAAGGATGAGGAATCTTCTATCTGTGCAAATCAGTTACTAGTCTGCAAATTATGTTACCCTTCTGAAGCACAAAAAGTTATAAATCATGCTAGATTCTTATAGTCATTATATTTCAAGTGTAGGAAGAGAACTAAGTTTCCCTGACTCCAGAACAGCTATCTCTTCACTACTCACTGACTCTTCACTACTACCACTATCATTTACACCATTTCACAAATGAACAGTTTCTTCAAAGACAAGTAGGTTTTCTCCTTTTCCTACTTCTTCTCATCCTCCACTTCCTCTTCCTTTGCTTCTCCATTCCCTCAGTGCAGACCTTTTTAGTGCCTCTTTTTTGCAGCTGCAGCTGAAGAGAGAACCCAGACTCCTCATGGTTGACAAGATGCCTAGGGAGCAAATTGAGACTAAAAACAATGGCTACATTAATTTGAAGATGACAGGGCAAAATGCTTCATTGGTACAGTTTAAGATTAAGATACCACTTAGTAAACTAATGAAAGCCTATTGTGAAGGAAAAGGTTTGTCAATGAGGCAGATCAGATTCCGATTTCACGGGCAGCCAATCAATGAAATAGACACACCTGCACAGTTGGAAATGGAGGATGAAGATAAAATGAATGTATTAACAGCAACAAATAGAAGAGTTTGCTAAAAAATAAAAATAAAAATAAATAAATAAATTATATATATATATACATATATATATATATATATATATATATATATATATATATTTTTTTTTTTTTTTAAGTGAATCTGCAACTCTACTCCTGAATTGTGATCCCAAGGAAAACAAAACATTCATACTTAGAAAACCAAGATCTGGTTAATAAAAATCCTGACTTCTGCAGTATATTTTTTCTCTCTTCTTAGATCCTTTTTCTCCAGTTATGCATAGGCATAATTCATTTTCAAAAACTAAATGGCCAGGGGCAGTTAGGTGGTACAGTTAGGTGGAGCACCAGCCCTGAAGACAGGAGGACCTGAGTTCAAATTTGGCTCAGACACTTAACACTTCCTGGCTGTGTGACCCGGGGCAAGTCGCTTAATCCCAATTGCCTCAGGAAAAAAAAAAATTAAATGACCTATGGTTTGTTTTGATTGATATCAAAGGGAGATGGGGAGGAGGGAAAAAATTTGTGGTTCTGTAATTTTGTTTTTCCCTCATTACTGGAATGCTCATTCAACTTTTATCTTTATATTCCAAGAAATTATTTTCTCTCATTATGCAATAGCAACAAACCCACCAAAAAACCCTTACATATCTTGATTGAATAATTTCAATACTTGTCTTTTATCACTGTAAAATTAAGTATGAAATACAAAACTGTTATATGTAGAGCAAGATCTGTCTTTCAATAGGGATGTTACTATAAAAATTATCTTAGATATTTTCCCCTTCAAGTCAAATATCTTATTTATATAAACTTTATGTTTAAAATTATATATATGAAAGGATTAGAGGGTTTGCCCAACTCTAGAATGGTAATATGTGGTGGAGATGAGATTTGAAACTAGATCTTTCCTGTCTTTAACTTCTAACTTCTAACTCTCAGTTTTTTTTGGTTTCCCAAAAGACTCAGCTTAAATCTCCCTTTCTATAGGCTTTTCATAATCACCCAGTCCATCTCAGATCATCTTTCTCCATCATATGCACTTGATTGTATTCTTCATTAGATAAGCTCCTTGAGGGCAGGACCTGTTTTATTTTTTCCTTTTCTTTATATACCCAGGGTTTGACCCAGTGTCTGACAAATTTAAGTGCTTAATCAACATCTGTTGACTCACTGATTTTACAATTGCACTATATTACCTAAGCCAGCCATCCAAACAAAGGAATAATGATCTTGAGAAGGATAAATGTGTATTAAAGTAAAAAAAATTAAAAGTTTATAAGAAATCATGGAACCAAACAGATAGTATCACTGAAAGTTTTCTCTGGTTTTCAAAATGGTTCTCCTTGTAGTATTTCAAATCTAGCAGAAAAGTCAATCACAAATCCCATCACCCAAGATCTGTTCCTAGTTCACAGTGTGAAGAGAATCGAACTCGGCTCAAAAGGAAAATAATAACGTATCCTTAGTTCCCTTCACAATTTTTTCCAGGGCTAGTTGTTGTAGAGTTATTTTTCTTTTAATTTTTTTTCTTCATTTTCCTTATCTCAATAAGATATGAATTGACTTCAGTTGAAATAATAATATTAAAATAAATTTAAGAATATTAATATAGCACCATAAGGTTATCCTCACAATGTTTCTGGGATATAAGTGCTAAATTATCCTCATTTTACAGATAAGGAAACTGAAGCAGACAAAGGTTAAGGCATTTGTACAGAGCCAAACAGCTAGTGAGTGTGTAAGGTCAATGTTGAACTTGAGGCTTCCTGATTCCAGACTCAGTTCTCCATTCCCTGCTTCTACATATATGGAGCTTGAATGTTTGTGAAATATTTTACATTTATTATTTCTTACAACAACTCTGTAAGGAAGGTGATATTATCTCCTTCTTGGAAACCTAGAGAAGTTAACTTGCCTAGAATCAATGAATAAGGCAGATTTTGAACTCAGTCTTCCTTCCAGCAGTTTATTGGCTACTATGTAAGTGGACAGCTTTAAACATTTATTATATGCTGACTACATTCAAAGCACTATTCAAAGCACAAAGAACAAGAAAGATATATTTGGAAAATGTTCCAATGTTTTGTTTTGTTTTGTTTTTCTCTAGAAATGAAAAGAGCACAGAACACAAAGGATTTATTATGATACATATTTCCTCTCTGTAATACCTCAAATGGCCATCTGCCTTTCCTTTCCAAATAAAGTCGCTGTAGCCTCCTGGGTCAGCCACATCCCCTTTCCACAGAAACCTGAACATAGTCACATCACAGGCAACTACTTCCCAACCTTTCCTAGTGATATGAGTTGCTCTCTTCCTCAGTCAGGAAGAAGCTTTTAGATGGACTATCTAGTCCATCTCCCAACCTCTGGATATCTTTAAACAACCTTTTGAGATATTGATTAGCATATCTTTAGGCAGATCTGGAACCTGGTCTGCCACCTGATTCCTTGAGTTCTCTGGTCTCCCTGAGAAAAAACCCTCAAGTGTCGGGAGCCAAGGGCTTCAGCCCAGGTGTCTATATTTTCCTGACAAAAGATCTGGTTATGATAAAGATTTTTGCTAAATTCTTTTCAGGACTTAAGCCCACTATGAGGTACTCTCGTTTACTGCCTCATAGTGCCTTCACTTTAAGGGAAACTTTCTCCTTACTTTAGCTAACTCTGTGGTTAGTCTAACTTTCCAGTCAATGGCTTACTCCCATCTCACAGAATATTTCCTTTCTCCTGATTAATTGTGAGTTCCCCTGGGGAACTATATGTTCTTCCTATTTTATTTCATATTTGCTACTCCTGGTACCTATTTTACCTCTTATTTTTGTCTGTTACCTCTTTCCATAAATAAATCTACCTTTGTCAAAGAGGACTGCCATTGTGAATTTGTCACATGATTATTTTGAACTAGGTATTGCTATCTTGACTTTATCGTTAGGATTACTGCATGGCTGTGTATGTGTCAAGTATGCTATCTAGTCACCTCATGAGAGAATCTCAGAATCACAGGATTTAATGCTGCGAAGGACCATCTAAATCAATCCATGTGCTAGCTAGTGTGGAAACTGAAACTAAGAATTCAGTAAATCTCAATGGAGGGTAGCAGATCTGGGTTTTGAACATGGTCTTCGGACTACAAACCTCATGCTCCAGCTTCCTTAGTCAATACCACCATTAAATCCCTCCACAGCACAGCCCAACTTTTAAAAAGAGATATTTCCTCCTCTCAGAAGATTTATCACAGCATCTCTATGACAGAGGACCTCCATAAATCATAAATGACTTCAGGAAAGTGAGTTAATATTCCTACAAACAGGTCGTTCAAATCACCCTCTAGTTCAAGTTCATTTAAAATTTGTTTTGACCCTGAAATGTGCTTGTTTTAATTAACCTCCCTCCTCTTGTTTCCTCACTTCTTCTCCCCTCTTTTTTCCTTCTCCTTTTCCCTCTCTTTTCTCCTTCTATTCTTCCATTCTGTCTTTTTCTTCATCTCTCTGTCTCTCTCTCCCCCTCTCTCTTTCCTTCCTTCCTTCCTTCCTTCCTTCCTTCCTTCCTTCCTTCCTTCCTTCCTTCCTTCCTTCCTTCCTTCCTTCCTTCCTTCCTTCCTTCCTTCCTTCCTTCCTTCCTTAATATTTGTTAAAAACAAAAGAAACTCAAGACACTCATTTGAAAACCCACACCTTCAATTTAAAAGGGTGATTCTTGCCTGGGGTAGAGTACCCAGAGTTAGCTTGGACATAATCTCAGAACTAGGCTTGGAATTCCCCCTGATAGATCAGGATTGACTAGGTCAAGCAAGCAGGTGTTGTGAATAAATATTCAAGAGCAAGTTTGTGGGAGGGAGGGGCTGGACTGGGGAGCAGCTGCCAAGTCTGGCTAATTAGAGTTGAGGATTGGGCATATGCTAGGTCAAGAAGGCTGATGATCCAGTTTACACTCTCTGAGCTAAAGGTGGTAGGTCAGGTGGGTCTGAGCAAGATAATAGCCACAGATTCCTTACCAGAGTAGGCAAGCTAAGCAGGAAAGGTTACAGGTAGGGGTCATGATAGATCAGGCAGGTGTATGGTCAATAGTACATAGCTAGGAATAGTAAAAAAAAAAAAAGCAGACAAGGCTGAGGAAAAGAGGAACAGCTCAGATAACATGTATCAGTACAATCTATATCAGATTGCTTACTAATGTGGGGAGGAGGAAGGTAAGAGAGAGGGAGAAAAAAATGGAATTCAAAATCTTCCCAAAATGAATGTTAAAAACCATCTTTCATATATAATTAGAAAAATAATATGCTATTAAACTAAACTTAAAATACATTTTAAAAAGAGAATCAAATTGTATTGAAAGAGACTGCTACCCAAAGCTTGGCTGCTTGAGACTTCCATAGGCAGCCCACCAAAGCTTAAAATGTTAAATGCAGGAGGCAAGTCTTATTTCTCACAACTTATCTCTGTAGTCAAAAAGATACTTACCTAAGGACCTAACTGTTTAAGAAATATTAATCACCTATTATATTAAAGGCATATTATTTGCCCTTAAAGAGAACACAATTTAGGGTATGGACCCATTCACAGGGCTAGATAATACAAACTACTTACAGAGAGAACAAAACTATTTTGGGAAAATTTGAAGACTAGAACATTTTCAATTAGGGATAGGTTTTAGGGAAAGAACTGACTAAATTTTACATATATATATATACATATATATTCCAATCCCACCTCTGAAACCTGCATAATTTTGAACAAATTACTTAACCTCTCAATTTCTTCATCTGTAAAATTGGAATGCTGAGAGCATCTAGCTCATAGGACTGTTATGAAGGTCAATTGAGATAATTAAGCATGTAAAATGCAGACCTTAAAACAACGTACTAAGTTCCAGTGTATGTAAGTCAGGCACTGCTTGAAAATATTTTTTAACTTTTAAAACTTTTTCTTTCTACTTTGTCCTCCTGCCTCTTTTATTCCCCAAACATTTAGTTTTCTTGCAGGAGGGAGGTTGCTTTAAATGAGACTGTTGATTTAGAAGGCCCTAGGAGGGAAATCGCCCCTTCCTGGGAGTTGGTGGGAATTGTACATGACTCAGACTCAGGGCACATATAATACATTCTTTTAAATTGCAACAGCAGTTCAAACCTTGCTTATTTTCACCAAATGAGCAACTCTGGAATTAGAACAGCCAGTCACTGCATTTGCTAATCTCACTCAGGGGCTGCACCTGCATTTATTGCTTCTTTCCATTTTCATCCAACTATCAAGAAAAGAGATTTTTTACAGTGTTTGGAGACTACAGTGCTAAAAGCCCCTCTCCCTCTGGGCACTGAATAGCAGGCTCACAATCCTTCCTGACCTCATTGTGATGCAAGTTATCAACTCTATCATTGTTAACCCACTTGTTACTTGGGATCCCTAGATAGGTTGGGCCTCCATCTTGATATTTCAAAATCTGACAACCAATTCTTCATATACCTTTTCCATATTCTCTTCAGAAGGAGCACTTATCAATCCAAGGCATTCTGACAGTCATTTTCCCCCCCTAGAGCTCAATATTCTTTCTATCACAACATTTCCCACAAGAAAGGGGAGGAGGGATGGAGAAAATAAATGTACCCTATCCAAGGAATCATTTTCAACCAAAGCCCTGCAAGTTCACAGGTACGTTCTGCAGGGGTATACTACTAATCTATAGAACCTGTGTGTAAAGCACCAGATTCTCTGGAGTGTCGATAAATCACATGTTCCTTCTGACAGTGTAAAAACCACCTGGGAGTGTAAAACTGCTGGTCTTCCCTGCAGAGTCATTAGGATAACCCGAGTACCATTCTCAATTACTTCAGACATTAGAGACTTGGAAAAGGATCCGGTAGGTAAATATTGAGGGGTGGGAAGAATGGAGTATTCGCACACACACACACATCTCAGCATAGCTCAAACAACAAACAAAATTTCTTCTCTCTAGATCCTCTTTCTGTTTTACAAGAAGCACTGAAATAACACAGAATTACCAAACAGGTTTACCAACCCCGGGCCCCTTGAATTGGTTGTGCCAGTGATGCTTAAAATCTGATGTAATCTAACATCTACACTTTCAGAGGAAACAGAATGCAAACATTGGCATTGTAAGTGCCCTTCAAAGAAGACCTGGATCTGTGAGTGGCCTCCAGAAATATAAGTTGCTTTGCATGTCAGTTAGAGACTTCAGTCAATACTGCAAGTTTAAGGTGGAAAAGGGATGAAAACAATAACAATAACAAAAACAAAAACAAAAACAACAATAACAAAAAAAAAAAATTCCCCTCACCAAAAAGAATGAAAAATTTCTTATAAATATAAAATGGCAACATAACACTCAAAGGAGGCTACAATTCTGTTCACACATAAAAACCTTTAAAATCTCAACCACCATCTATGCTGGTTCATTTCCATAAGAAACAAATTGGTGGTTGATGCTGATGAAGGCAGCTGCACACTTTACTGCTAATAAGTGACACCAGGGGCCTTATTACAAAATATTTCTAAACATAAGAAATTCTGTAATGGGACCCCCAGGGGCCAAGCCCACAAATTGTGTACTCTCAGTGTGCTGCATACGCACAGTCACTTGTTTCCAAGGCAACTAATGCAGCGTATATGAGTGATTCAGAATTGCTGGCATGCAGAAATTAAGTAAGCCAGCAGACTTTATTTTTAGTCTGTGTGGTAGACTCTGCATATTATCAGCATTTAGCTTACTTCTTGTTTTCTAACAACAAGACCAAAAAAAAAAAAAAAAAAAAAACAACAGATGTCTATAGTTTATCATGCAAATATTACATGGGAGCAATAATCATTATTAACAAACATAATCACCTAAAGTCGGGTGGAATATCACTCACTGCCAGTTTGTGCTTAATTCCCCATGTTCTGGATTCTAAAGGGGGAAACATCTATGTTCATCTGTTTGCTTTTAGGAAATAGATTTCAAGCATTGCCAATGCATGGAAATTAAATTCCATTCTATCAATTTTGTCAACCCATTTTTAATCAAACAATCTTGGGCAGTCCATACTAGATAATTGATATTTCAGCCTCCAGAAGCTCCCCAAAGATCTTCATCCCCCTTCTATCTCTGAAATAGCTGATGAGTTACTCATCTTCATCAGTGAAAGATTTACCAGGAGATTCTTTACTGAGATAAAATCACAGGTCCAAACTAAAACTTAAGTGCCAATTATCACTACTTAACAATTGAGGAGCAACAGAGGTTGATATAGAGGGTTTACAAGTGAGTAAGGTCAATAGCCTTAAAATAAATTCATTATTTGAGTTTAAGATTACTGCTAATAACCCTCTTTCCCTCTTCATGTTTTCTTACTTTGATCTCAGATAATGTGGTACTCCTAGGAAAGGGGAGGGGGAGGTTGAGGATGATTGCATTGGGCATAGATGACTTCAGTTCAAATCCAAGTTCTGTCATTTATTACTTATATGATTTTGGCTAGGTCACTACTTATCTAGGCCTACATTTCTTTATTTATCAATTGACATGATTAGATTTGATGATTTATCACACACAACTTATCTATATCTTTCTATTAATTTACCTATCCACGTATCCATTTCTTTCAACCATCTGTCCATCTATCCACCTAGCTATCTATAGCTATCATCTCTCTCTCTCTCTCTCTCTCTCTCCCTCTCTCTCTCTCTCTCTCTCTCTCTCTCTCTCTCTCTCTCTCTCTCTCTCTCTCTCTGTGTGTGTGTGTGTGTGTGTGTGTCTGTCTTTGTCTCTGTCTGTCTCTGTCTCTCTCTCCCCCTCCATATTCTATTATTCACATCTCAATAGAAGTAAGCTCCTTGAGAACAGGGACTATTTTGCTTTTTTGCTTTGTATTTCTAGAGCCTGATGCTGCATTTTGCACATAATACATAAATATAATGTATACCAGAAATATTTTTATTTCAATAATGTAAATTGCACCTACCATGTGTCATGAGAGTTTAGAGGAAGGAGAGATGATTGTGAGTTGGAGTAATCTGAAAAGGCTTCATGGAGTAAACAGAACTTGACCAGGATGGGTTTTGGTAGGATTTTCATGAAGTTTTAAAAACTTAAAATGTAAATTCAAAATGTATATAAACCAAAGACAAATTGCTCACAGATTTTCTTCCTTCAGGCACCTCTATTTTTTCTCCCTTCAATAATCTACTGATGGAAAATGCAATTTTTTCTTTACACTTTTTACACAAATCATATACATGGTTAGCAACAGATTGAGTCAGAACAGTTGAAAACACATCAATGACCATATTTTCTGAAAGTAGGAAAAAGTGGGGAGTGAGAGGATGCTAACAGGTTGATTGCTTTGACCAAGTTTTTCAGAGGTTTCAACATCGGAAAAATTATACTTCTTAATCTCTGAAGCAGAGGTGACTGACTACTCTCTGCAAAAGTTTTGTCCCTCTTGTACTCTTGATCCTACCACCTTCCATATTCTCTGACAGTGCCCCTTAATTTCTCCTTTTTTCATTTTTAATATCTCCCTATAAATTGGCTTCTTCTTGATGACCAAGAGCAGTCTCAGATCTCCTTTATTTTTCAAACTAAACTAAAGAAACAAACAAAAAAACTGTAGCAGAAAACAAAATCTTTCATTTGACTCCATCATTCTCTATTTATTTTCTTATTTCACTGTCAAATTCATAGAAAAATATTAATTTAAACTTGTTACTTTCATTTCATTACTACTCACTCTCTCCTCAACCTAATGCAATTTGACTTCTGACTTTATTGAAACTGCTCTCTCAGGTAAGCAATCTAAATTTGGATGGCCTTCTTCATTCTTCATCCTCTTTGAGTTCCCTGTAGTTTTTGATTTTGTTCACCAATTCTGGATACTTTTCCATAACACTATTTTTTCCTTGTTGCCCAACTAACTGACTCCTTTTCTCCTTTTCTGGATTATCATCTTTTTCCTACCCTCTAATCAAGAGTATTCCTGAAAGCTCATTTAAAGACATTCTTCTTTTTCTCTTCTTTCTACTTTGATGATATCATCTGCTTCATTAATTCCAGTCATTATCTCTACATACAAAATTCTAAAATCTTAATGCCCAAGCCTAAGCTCACTTTTTTGAACTATAATTCACTATTACCAATTTTTTGTTAGCTTTTTCATCAAATTGTCCCACTGGCATCTCAAATTTAACGTCCTTGACAATCAACCAGCTCCTGTCAAGAGAATGCCACAGATAAAGAATACACAGCCACTGAGGCAGGCCATTTTACTCATGATAAGCTCTAATTTTTTGAAGTTGTTTTTCTTTTACCAAATCTAAGAATGCTTCTATAATTTCTATCTTCTTTTCCTAGTTCTTCATTCTATAACCAAGTAAAACAAATATGTTGCTGTTCTTGAGTTGTTTTTTAGTCACTTCTGAGTATTTGTGACCTTATTTGGGATTTTTTTGGCAAAGATATTGGACTGGTTTGCCATTCCTTCTCCAGTTCATTTTATAGATGAGGAAAATGAGGCACAGTGTTAGGTGGTTTGCCCTGAATCACAGGACTACTAAATGTGTAAAGCCAGATTGGAACCCAAGAAGATGAGTCTTTCTAATTCCAGACCCAGCATTTTTATTGACCAAGCCACATAGCAGGGCAAAACAAATATAAGGTGTCCACAAAATTTTAATTTAATCTTTAAGATTTCAAAACTTGAGAAGTACAAATGCTGAAAATTTACAAAAAACATCACTTGAAAGTTTTACTATTTAAATTTTAAAATGTTTGTATGTTTCTTACTAAAAATCAGAAAAATAACCACCATTTTGCACTATACATCACTCTAATTGATTTTCAAATTTTGCAAAAATTTCATCATCTATGGCTAGGTGGATGAAAAGATTATACTGTAATCCTAGCATTAAGATCATTTGTAGAATAAAGTATTAATGAATAGGGTTTATGTGATCCAACAAGAAAAAGTCTAATGGAGACAGAGTAAAGTGGCCAAGCATTTAAAGAAATAACCTTGTAGAAATTGTCACACATGTAATGCTTAATGGCAAGATGCCTTATAGTTAAATTAATATTTTTTATATTATTACGAATTCTCAATATTAAATAATATAAAAGAAATTCAGATAAGTTAGTTTTCAATTTATGTTTTCATAAACATCTTACATTTGTATATCAGCAGTTATTAAAGTTGAAAACTGAACTAATACTTTCAGGACACCCCATCAAATCTGTGTTCCACATAATAGTCCTTTGAGACCCCTAGATGTCTCTTCTTTATTTCCTATCTTCTAAAATTATTCTTTTAATCTACACTTTTAGGGAATGCCTTTAACCCCCTCTACTATCTGTTTTGTTTGCTTTTCTTTAACCCCTCTCCAACTTATCAATGGCTTCCATAATATTTTGCATACAAAACCAAATAGAATATTACTTATGTGATCTAAACATAGCAGAGTATGATCAAACTACCCTTATCCCTATTCCAAGCACTATTCTTTTATTCATGCAGCCAAAAATCATGTTAATTTCTAGATAATAGATTGCTCCTTCAGTTGTACTTCCCTTAGCCTAGTTCTCCACACACAATGAATATGCAATAAACATTTTTGAATTTTGTTCCACCTACTTCTTCCCTAATTTTAATAGAAAAATATCTATTAAACTGTACAAGGCATGGAGAGGTAGAGGCAGTGGAAACAGAGAAAGAAGATTTAGACAACAATGAGATTAAAGAGCCCAAGTGCAACAAAGAAGACAAATCAGTCAAATTGATTAATTACTCTAAAGGCAGAGAAGATATAAAAATAAAAAAGAATCATAAGGTACAATGATAACTCTTTGAGAAGCTTAAAGACAGGAATCATATACCATATCCATTTTGTATTTTTCTAAGTCTTTAAAAAGCTATTGCGTACCCAAGAGCTTCTTCATAGATATGTGTTGAATTTGATTTTTGTTCTTTATTCTTTGTTCTCAAAAAGGACCAATGGCATTAGAAGGGTGATGTTTTGACTTGCCCTGAATGGGATTTAAGTGAGGGAAGCCTGAGGAAAATCACCAGCCTCATTCTCTCCTCCAGAGCTATGTGGGTCCAGTGACAAGAATGGATCAGTACAACTGGCAATGGTCCTGAATGCAGTTGAATTTGATGAAATGGACTTGGAGAATCAAGACATACATTTTCAACACTTCAAGAAAAAATAATTGCACCAGATTGGTATTGACTCAGTTTATTGTAAATCTAGCCTTGGAGGGAATCATAGAGTTCATTTTATCTAAATCCCTCATTTTACAGACAAAGAAACATAAATCTGTAAAGGTAAGTGATTTGCCCAAAGTCATACAGGTAGAAAGTACAGAATTGGTATTTAATCTAGAATCTTTGACTCTGAAGTTAAGAGTTTCTACAGTACAACAGATAGAAACCCTCTACAATTTAGGAGATGATCTTTGAGGTATTTCTGCAATGAGAAAATTCATCATAGTAAATAATGATAGAATCAGAGGAGCTCAGTTCAAATCCAGGTCCTACTATTTATTATCTCTGCAACATTAAGGAAGGAAGGAAGGAAGGAAGGGAGGAAGGGAGGAAGGGAGGAAGGAAGGAAGGAAGGAAGGAAGGAAGGAAGGAAGGAAGGAAGGAAGGAAGGAAGGAAGGAAGGAAGGAAGGAAGGAAGGAAGGAAGGAAGGAAGGAAGGAAGGAAGAGAGGGAGGAAGGAAGGAAGAAATGAAGAGAGGGCGGGAGGGGAGGAAGTGATAAAAAACCTAAGGTATATGAATGAATCTATAAATCATTGTGGCCTAAAATAAACAAGGATGGAACCCTGGAAAAGGTGGGGCCAGAGCAAGGCAATGCATAAGGAAAAGTACCAGAGCTCTTGATCATCTTCCACAATCAGCATCAGTGCTAGACACTCAGGCACATGCACAATACCACTCCAGTGCTCATTCAGAGCATTTGTGAACGAGTTCTTTCTAAAGGAAAGAAGAGAGGGAAATTAAGCAGAGGTCATGGCAGCCTCCTTCTCAAGCTTCCAAGGCTGCTATAGCTAGCAAAGCATTCCAGTCTTGGTGCCTCACAGTGCACTGGTTAACATTCGAAAAAGCATCTGTCTTAGCCACTGGCAACAACTTTTGAAAACAAGCTGCACTTTGCATCTCTGAGTTTCACAAAAGATCACACAGCAGCCAACATACCAGAAGAGCTTCAAAAACAAATCAATGCTTGGCTCTCCTCCCAAAGCCTTTTCCCTCGGATGCATTATCATCGACAATGGAGCCAATATGGGCAGAACAGCAGCCAATTCGTGCAGGTTCTGTGTCCTTTATTCTGCACTTACTGGTACAGGGATTGTGTGTGGTGATGTTCCTCCCTCTCCCCCCTTTAAAAAGAATGACAAGAGAATTAAAAACACTTCCTGGCAAAGCCTGAAAATCTGCACTCATTTCAGGGGCTCTGTAAATCCTGCAAAATTGCTTGAGACCTGTAGGAAAGGATCAGTCAAACCAGATTCATTTGAAAAAGAACGTTATTCTGGAAAAGAACAAATAGTGTTTTTCTCTAAACTCATAGCAAGAAAGTGAGGGCAGAGGCAGAGGATGGTTAAGATGAAGGGCATGAAAGATTCTGATAGAGGGATAGAGAGGAAGAAAAAAATGCTCAAGAAACTGGCATTCTAATTGGTTAGCTCAAGAAAACATTTTTCTGATCTGAAAGACTCACAAAAGAGACGAGTACATTCTTCACTTTCAAACTAAATTGACATCACTTTTTTCCCCCTCTTTAATGTTTTGAGTCTAAATCTCAAAAGACAAAAGTGAAGGAATTGTTTTTGATTGATCAATCAAAAGCAATCCCTCTCATTTGTCTTTTGAGACTGACTCAAAACCTTAACGCAGGATTCTGGAGGGGAGAGGATGGGACCACTACCATATCACATTGAGTAGGCGGGCCATGACTCCATATACATTGGACTTTGATGGAGGAGGAACCCACTGAGATAAAAAGAGTCCCTCCCAGCAGATCTAAAATTTAAATTGGAAACATTTCATTAGGACTAGTCCCAAGGAAAGAGGTGATGTGTGGCAGAAGGAGGAATACAGGGACATCCAAGCCCTTTCTCTAATAATCACAGTCCCATAAAGTGAAAAGAAATGAACAAACCTGAAAAAGCCCAGTACTGAAAGTCAGGAGAACTGAATTCTAGGCCATTTTCTACCACTGACTAGCTGTGAAATCTTAGGAAAATCTTATCTCCTCCCTGAGTCTCAATTCCCACATGCAAAATGTGGGTTCAAATGCAAAATGAAGTTCAATGGATGATCTTGAATGCCATTTCCAGCCTTAATTCAATGGGTCTGAAATGTAAAAGAGACCACAGAGGTCAGTTAGTTCAACAGCCTCATTCTATAAACAAGGGAACCAATGCTCAAGGATTTGCCCAAGGTCACAAGTATTGTAAATAAAAGGGATTTCAAATGAAGGCTCTGATCCAAGAGCCAGTACTTTCCCCTTTGCAGCAGTTTCATTCCTTGATGCTGCCCCAGTAACTAACTATTCCTATCATCCTAGCCCCAAAACCAACCTTATTAGTGCATTAGCATCAAAGAGATCCAGTAATATGACTTCTAAATTGATGGAAGTATTCTCATCCACAATCAGAAGAGTTATTGGCTCATTTATGACACTAGACAACCAAATTAAATTTATGATTTTTTTTTCTTTTTTTTCTTTACTTTTTTTTTTTTTTTTTTACCAAAAAGGCAAGTAAAAGTTTAATAATTTCCATATCAAAAGAATAAAAAATGATTTTTAACAGTATGGAAAATATAAAGTATAACTATTTCTTTCCAATATAAATGGATCAAATATTCTATTTCTGTGTACCAAGTCCATCAATATGTAATACTTTTTGCCTTTATTTCACTTACATTCTTCAATATATTCCTCTCCTCACCAAAACTCTCTCTTACAACAAAGTACTTTTAAAAAGACAGACTTTACAAAACTAAACAACACAATTCAATTTATTTATTTATTTATTTTCTTTTTTAAAATTTTATTAAAGCTTTTTATTTACAAAGCATATGTATGCATAGGTAATTTTTCAACATTGACCATTGCAAAACTTTCTGTTCCAATTTTCCCCTCTTTCCTCTCACCCCCTTCCCTAGATAGTAGGTAGTTCAATACATGTTAAATATGATAAAATAAATGTTAAATCCAATATATGTATAGATATTTATACAGTTATCTTGCTGCACAAGAAAAATCAGATCAAGAAGAAAAAAAAAACTGAAAAAGAAAACAAAATGCAAGCAAACATCAACAAAAAGAGTGAAAATGCTATGATGTGAACCACACTCATTTCCCACAGTTCTCTCTCTGAGTATAGATGGCTCTCTTCATCCCTGAACAATTGGAACTGGTTTGAATCATCTCATTGTTGAAGAGAGCCATGTCCATCAGAATTGATCATTCTATAGTCTTGTTACTGTGTATAATGATCTCTTGGTTCTACTCACTTCACTTAGCATCAGTTCATGTAAGTCTCTCCAGGCCTCTCTGAAATCATCCTGCTGGTCATTTCTTACATAACAATAATATTCCACAACATTCATATACAATAACTTATTCAGCCATTCTCTAAGTGATGGGCATCCCCTCAGTTTCCAGTTTCTAGTCACTACAAAAAGGGCTGCCACAAACATTTTTGCCCATGTGGGTGTGTTAGGATTACTAAGTGAGAACTGAGGTTGTCTGGACAGTGACAAGGTGAGAATTCAGGTTTTCTGGACAATTACAAGGTGAGAACTCAGGTTGACTTGATAGAGGGGGCAAGCTCATTGGCTGGGGTGGTTCTTCCCAGAAGCCCTTGCATTATCCCACGCCCATTCTCTGGGAGAATAAAAGAGAGGACTCTCAGAGAAAGAAGAAGACTCTCTGCATTACATCAGGCCTGACGGGGCTCTCTGCAGGAAGGGAAGTCACTTCTAAGGACAAGAGTTAACAGCAACTGCCTGGAGACAACGGTTCGTTAAAAGAAGAAGAACAAGTCGGAGAGATTTGAGTAGACACAGCAGATCTCTTCCCAGAGAGCGATCCAGCAGCTTCTGGAGACGACAGCTCACTACATTTGGCGTCCACACGTGGAGCAAGGACTTTTGCTTATCCTGACAAAAGGAGCTAGACCAGACCTTCGCAATTTGGCGCCCGAACAGGGACAGATACGGTCCTGATTCCAGTGGAAAAGCCTCCCATCCAGATCTCAGTCTCTCTGACCCAGAACCGTGAGTAACGAGGAAACTTTGTTAAAGATTAAGTGAGTGTGCTAATAGATAAATAAGGAACTTGTTAAGGACTAAACCAGGAATCTCTTATAGCTGAAATGGGGCAAACACCTTCTGTTCAAGGAAAATGTTTAGAGAGCATCATCAAGGTTATGAAAAGCCAAGGATTGATTATAATTTTAGAGGAGATTACTGAACTTTTAAGAACTGTGAAGGTCATATGTCCTTCTTTTTCTCTGGAAGAAGAATTGGATCCAGATGAATGGGAATTAGTAGGAAAGCAATTAGGTGAACACTACAATTCCAGGCCAAACTCAATTTCCAAAGATACAATTCATATATACAATGTAATCCAATTGGCTTTAAACAATGTTATTCTAAAGGAAGAGATGAAGGAGCAAAATGGGGAAGTGTCAACTAAACTAGGTGAAAAGGATGAATCATATAACAATGAAGTTAAGTACAATTCTGAGCAACAGGAGCACCTCCCATCTCCTCCCTCAATTAACCCTTCATGGGTGGAGCAAGAAGGAGGAGAGGAAGAGGCAGAAACACAAACAGAATTGCCTGTGAAGCAGCCTAAGCCTATGACAAGATTAGAAAAAGCATTGGTTAAAGCTAAGAGAGAAGGACAGGATATAAGTGATTTTATACATGCATATCCTGTGATTGAAAATATTGATTCTGTAGGTCATAAAATGAGAAGATATGCACCTTTAGATTTGAATAAAATTAAGGATTTGAAAAAAGGTTGTACCCTTTATGGGGCTACATCAGCTTATGTCAAAATGTTACTAGATGGTTTGTCTTATGAAGTCCTAACCCCGAATGATTGGAAATCCATAGCAAGGATATGCCTGGAACCTGGAGAAAATTTATTATGGCTTGCGGAATTTCATGAATTATGTAAAATTCAAGTCAGATGCAATTTGGAAATAGGAGTTAACACACAATTCACTTTTGAGCACTTGGCTGGTGAAGGTCGGTATGGAGAGAATTCGGAACAGATTAATTATACCATGACAATATATGAACAAATTGCTAAGGCTGCAATAAAAGCTTGGGGTGTCCTTCCTGGACAGAAAGATCGTGGAGAGGCTTTCACTAAAATACAGCAAGGTCCCAATGAACCTTTTGCAGATTTTGTGGGACGTTTGCAAACTGCTGTCAAAAGAACTATTGGAGAAAATGCAGCTACAGAAATAATGACCAGACATCTGGCTAAGGAAAATGCCAATGAGATTTGCAAAAGAATTATATGGGGATTAGACAAAGATGGTCCTTTAGAGGAGATCATAAGATGCTGTGCTACAGTGGGAACAAATGCTTTTTACACCCGGACAATGATGAATGTGGAAAGGCAGGGTCCCTCCTGGCAAGGGACTTCTAGAGAAACTCGGCGATGTTTTCAATGTGGAAAAATTGGACATCTAAGAGCTCAGTGTAGGTATGGAGATACAGTGAGAAGACAGGGTGAAAGAAGACCTAAAACCCCATGTCCAAAATGCAATAGAGGACTCCATTGGGCATCAGAGTGTAGAATAATTCAGGGAAATAGGATGAGGGGCCCAAGTCCAGGGCCCCAGGCAAAAAAGACTTGGGGCATGATGGCAGCTGATGTTACACCCAAAGAACCTTTAGAAGGCCAGGACTCTGATTTAATCAATCAGCAGAGAAGCAATCACATGGCAGAAAGGGATTACCTGATAAGTCAGTCAAAAGGCAATCAGATTGCAAAAATGGATTACACTTGGGGAGAATACAGGCCTTTTAAACCAACAGGGCTGTGTCCAGTGCAAACAATTCCAATGTAATTGCCAAATGATGAGAAGATATTTAGAAAGTGGTAAATAGAAGGTAATTAGATAGGTTAACTGCCTGGGAGAGAGGGTTTGCTTGTATTTCTTCAGCAGGAGAAGGAATCAGATGGGTGCCAACGAGTCATATTCGCCTTGTCCATCAGAGAGAGACAGAAAAAGAGAAAGACCTCAAAATAAAAGAGAAGATCTAAGAAACATCTGACACTGAAAGAGCATGGATAATAAGAAGACTGTTAAAGAACTTTAAAAACCAGCAGGAATCATTGGACTTCCTCACACAAGATGAGACTAATGGACAATGGACTTATGGACATTTATAAATTTTCAATTTATGATTATGTTATATACTTCTAGCATGTGTTATGTTACTATGTTACTATATGCTTATGTAATTTATGTAATTATCTGTAATACTTCCCATATTGATGGATTTATGTTTCAAGGTCATTTATGTAATTATCTGTAATACTTCCCATATTGATGGATTTATGTTTCAAGGTCATGACTGTCCTATGTTCTAAATCAAAAGAAAGGGGGAGATGTTAGGATTACTAAGTGAGAACTGAGGTTGTCTGGACAGTGACAAGGTGAGAATTCAGGTTTTCTGGACAATTACAAGGTGAGAACTCAGGTTGACTTGATAGAGGGGGCAAGCTCATTGGCTGGGGTGGTTCTTCCCAGAAGCCCTTGCATTATCCCACGCCCATTCTCTGGGAGAATAAAAGAGAGGACTCTCAGAGAAAGAAGAAGACTCTCTGCATTACATCAGGCCTGACGGGGCTCTCTGCAGGAAGGGAAGTCACTTCTAAGGACAAGAGTTAACAGCAACTGCCTGGAGACAACGGTTCGTTAAAAGAAGAAGAATAAGTCGGAGAGATTTGAGTAGACACAGCAGATCTCTTCCCAGAGAGCGATCCAGCAGCTTCTAGAGACGACAGCTCGCTACATGGGTGCCTTTCCCTCCTTTAAGATCTCTTTGGGTTATAAGCCCAGCAGTAACACTGCTGGATCTAAGAGTATGTACAGGTTGATAATTTTTGGAGCATAGTACCAAATTGCTCTCCAGATTGTTTGGATCAGTTCACAACTCCACCAACAATGTATCAGTGTTCCACTTTTCCCACACCTTCTCCAACAATCATCATTATCTTTTCCTGTCATCCTAGCCAAACTGAGAGGTGTGTAATGTATCTCAGAGTTGCCTTAGTTTGTATTTTTCTGATCAATAATGATTTAGTGCATCTTTTCATATGAACTGTTTCAATTTCTTCTTCTGATAATTGTCCATATCATTTAACAATTAGAGAATGACTTGAATTCTTATGAATTTGAGTCAATTCTTCTATATAAAATTGTGATTTTCCACAAAAATTTCCCTACTCCTATTAATTAGAACACATTTTCTGTGCATCTGGAAATCTTATTAACTAACAAGATCATCTAAATAGTGAAGGTCTAGAGCTATAAATACAGATGATTTGTTTTGTTTTGTTTTCTTTCAGTCTAGAAGAAAGAGGAAAGGTTTGGTATTTTATAGCCTCTGAAGCAGGTGGTCAATAAAAAATTCTATCCATGATCTTAGAATTGAATAGCAATAGTTGTTGGTGGGAAAAATTTTTTGTAATTAGGTCATTATGACTTGTTCAGAAGAGTTGTGCAAGATGTAGTGTTTTACCCAAGCAATACTCCTGCTAATCATCAATCCCAAGTAGGGCAAAGACAAAAGGAAATATCATAATACACACTTACACATATACACTATGTATATATGTGTGTGTGTGAATGAATATGGGTGTATATATACACATATATATTATTTGTGGCAGCACTTTTTATAATAGCGAAAAATAAGAACAGAATGGGTTCCTTTTGGTTGAAGAATATCTGAACAAATTATAGAACATTAATATTGTAGAGTATAATTATGCCAAAAGCAACAATAAACCTGATGAATTCAGAGAAACTTGGAAATGTTTATGTGAACTGATGCAGAGCAAAGAAACAGAACAGAGGAGAGGAAAAGAGAGGAGAGGAGGTGAAAGAAGGGGAGGGGATATAAAAGAAATAGCATGGATAAAACATTTTTACATACAGATGAATTTACCACTCTAGTAGAGGAAGAAGAAAGCATATATTTCAGTCTTCTTATAGTAGGGTTTTTCTTGTTTAATTTGCCTAGTAATCAGTCAAAATTCCAAAGGACTGCTGACTAAAATGTTAAATAAATCCTGAAGAATAACGATGAAACATTCATGTGTGGGTGTGTGCACTCTCTGCACTAAAACTTCTTTACAACTCTCCAAGAGATTAGACATTTTTTTAATGTAATATATAAGGAAATGCTACAGGGGGATAATATTGATTTGAAGGCCTTTTGGCAGTGACTTTTAAATATGGACATTATGTGCTGGAGATCATGTAATAGCTCACCATAGCAGAGTTTGAGGTGACTGGAAAATCCTGGAGTCTTGTCTGAGCCCAAGGCAACACTCCCAGGTTGATATATTTTGTGTAATTTCATTACCTTAAAAGCTTTAAAACCTTTCTGGATTTACAAGGCTTAATCTCCATAGAGTACAAGAGTCACAAAATAACTGTAAAAAGAGTTAAAATGTGTCATCCATGGAAATGCAGAAGACTCTGTGCCCCATGAAACTGCCAACTCCAGGAGAATGAAAAAAGTGCTGGATTTGGAGTGAGACTATACCAATCCTGACCTTGCCTCTGCTACTTTTTACTGATATGCCCTTGACCATGTCATTTCAAATATTCTGGATCTCGGCTTCCTCATCTGTAAATTCAATTAAATGTCCTTTAGCATTCCTTATGCACTAAATTTGGACCTTGGTCAATTAAAAAAGTCACCATCTCTTGAAAGTGCAGCAAATATGGCTAGTTTTAAAATAAAGAAAATAGGCAGTTGCCCAGGTTGGAGTAGAGTGGAGAGGAAGCAGAAATAAAGACCCAAGGAGTAAAGAAAACATCTGACTTTCCTAGTATGCTTTAAGAATTACAAAGTACTCTACAAATATTATCTCATTTGATCCTTATAACAACTTTATGAATTATTGCTACAGATATTAACTCTGAAGTATCACCTCACACTTTTAAGATTGGTGAATATAATTGAAAAAAAAATGATAAATATTGGAGGGAACAGGAAAGTTGGGACACTGATATGCTATTGGTAGAGTTGTGAACTAATCCAGCCATTCTGGAGAACAATTTGGAACTATGACCAAAGGGCTATCAAATTGTACATATTCTTTGATTTACTGACAGGTTTTTAATCCTATCTTTTCTAATTAAACCTTCCCAGGCTACTCTGGCGCACAAAGACCACCCTGAATCTCTGTTGCATTTATGGATAGTTTTAAGCTCCTTAACTCTCTTATCCTTTTATTGTTTTAAGTGAGTTCCCTTCTCTCTCCAGATAAAGTCTTTGAAGGCAAGTCCTTAAAGTTAATAATTCTTTTGTGAGCACTTGATTTTTTTTCTTAAGTTGTGATTTTGAAAGAGTTGTATTTTCAGACCCCATCACAGAAAAGTAAAATAAGACTAAACAAGATGATTTTCCACAAAACTGGAGGTGGTTACATCCTTCCAGTTAGGGAATTTTCAATGACTCAGAATTCCTGAGAATAGTTACTAGAATACATAAACTATGATCAGATCCTATATGTAACTCCTAGAGGATCTACAGATTCAAGCCAGATGGACTATATTCTATTATGTCTTATGGATCTAAGTTCCTTTACCATTTTGTGATAAATTAAATGGCATGCTGTCAATTCTGCTGAAATTCAACCAAGGACCTCTTTCTTTCTTTTCTTTTCTTCTAAGCCTCAGCAGCAATGAGAGAACCCAGTCAGCTATTCCAGTATGGGGAGCATCTCATGTATTACTCCCAGATTTTCTTAGGCTTAATTCAGAACTGACTCAAATACTCTAAGATAAATAACACTTCCTATCTCACAAGATTCTAGATCTCCAGAGATGGATTGCTCTCACCTAAAGGCCATCACTGAGTCCCCTGTCCCTGCTCTCCTCCAGGGGAGAAGCTGTATTTGAGTCAACTGGCAACATAGCCCTAAGGATTTCAGGAAGAATGAAGTGACTTGGTAGCTGAGGCAAAAAGAAAAGTCAGAAGCTTTAGGAAAGGATTAGAATTACAACCAGAGTGAGTCTATGCATACTCCACTGGGTACCTAAGTAGGAGTTCTCTGAAAGATGGCATTGGGAGGGGGGAGACGTTGGAAGAGAACATAAAAATCATGAAGTGAGTGGTATGTTTTCCTTCTGACCTGAAAGATTCTATGTAACCCCTAGTTCCACATGCTGGCAAACCTTCCTCAGAAGAAATTACTGCTCAAAGACCATGAAAAGCAAGCAGATGAACCACTTTGCAGGAACACGGCAAGTGTATTTGTGGCATTTCAAAATTGCAGTTGACACTTTAATATTTAAACAGAACAGGGGAGACATGGATTATTTATTTTCTTTTACTTTAATTTTACTTCTGAACATAGCTTCCAACTTTGTTATTTTAAAATAAAAATGGCCCCACACTCTGGCACCGGGCTTCTCCACAACTCATCAGGTTGTGAATGTTAACCTGACACTTACAATACACCAAATGTTCTTTCAACTCTGTTGTTCCACCATTTGCTTAGATATTGCTTTGAAATTATACTGAAAATATTTGGCTGTAGGCAAAACTAGTCATATAGAATTTGACTATGATCTATATATTTATGGAGGAAAATTAATCTTCAATGCTTGAAACTTTTTATGCCTCATAATTTTATCTGAAATTTCTAAACATAGCATGAATAGAGTTGCTGGAGCCAGTGAAAAATGCCTCATCTTCTTCCTCCATTTCAAATAGAAACACTCTTAAAATGCTCTTCTAAAGTATCCTACACACAAAACCTCAGCATAATCTGATGGAAGCCAAAATTGTGGAAAGACCTAAGAGACATTTAGCCATGAATAGACATGCAAAGCTACTATGCTTTACTAAAAAGTAGTACAGATTTACTTTACAAAAAAAATAATGCATTTTCTGTGTCAGTAGTGGGAAAAAGGGGGGGGGAAGAGAATATGGCCTTGGAGACAGGAAGAGATTTGAATTCAAATCCCATCTCCTTTCTATACCGGCTGTGTGATCCTGGTCATTTAACCTCTAAGTGCCCTAGGCAACTAACTGCCTAGGTCACAAAGCTTCTATTAATCAGGTAAATTAAAGACAATCAAGAGTGCTGAAAGGATGCTAAATTCTTGTTAAGAAAAAAAACTTTTGAAGATCCTAAAGAAAAGATAAGGAACCATGTCTGCCATGTCCTCGTGTCAGAGATAGGAGACAAACAGGACAGAATATTATCTAAATAGTCAGAAAAAGATATTTATATTGAATTTTTTTTGCTTAATTATTTTTCTTTGTCACAAAGGGTGAAGAGGAAAGGGTAGAGAATGAGTAGGAAATAAAGACAAAGGGCATCAATAAAGCACTTAAAATTTTCCCATCGATACAACAATGAAATCTGATAGATTAAAAAAAATCTGGAATTAAGTTAGAAGCTTCCCTTCATCCCCTAATAGGATTGAAATTTAGTGATAACATTTTCATAATTCATCCAGCCCCAACTAGACATGACTAAGTCAAAAGCACACCTCCACCTCCATCTCCAGAGACCTAACTTGCAATGGAATCAATTCTTTAAATAACCACCAACACAGCTCTACCATCAAGTATTGGGCATCCTCACCATCAGACTAGACAGACATTCATAATAAGAAAAAGGACACAAACACCTGGTGAAGCTATTTCTGAGGCGACTGAGCTCAATATTAAGCAGACTGGCCAGTAAATATGGATTGACCTGGTTAAATTGAAGTTAGGCTGAGGAAAACAGGTCCTTACCTCAGCCAGGTACTTCAAAACCTCAGATGCTGGAGTTGTATACTTAGTAGTGTGGTAATCTGATTTAATAATGCTTAAACACCACTTAAAGTTTGCAAAATGTTATATACTAAATTAATACATATGTAAAATGAGACTACATTTATGTATATGTTTGGGCATACAATTCTACTTTAACATTAAACAATACTTTTTATTCCCATTTTATATATAATTTTATCCAAATCACTAACGTTAGCACTAATATTCATGTTATTGATTATGGTGTTTTGGGTTTTTTTGATCTTCCAATGACTGCCCTGAATCTCAACCCTACCTACTTGGGAAAAGGGACATGTTTTTTATGACAGTTTCTATTCTTGTTAAGAGAAAGGGAGACAAGTTGGATATACAATTGTGAGAATGTATGTGTATATGTGCTTGTGTTTGTGAAGGTGTTGGAAAGAGGGGGAGTAAAAGACAGAGAGAGATGGGGAGAGAGCCAGGGGAAGAGAAAGACAGAGATAGAGAGAATAAAAGAGAGAGAGAGAGAATAAAAGAGAGAAAGAGAGAGAGAGAGAGAGAAAGAGAGAGAATAAAAGAGAGAAAGAGAGAGAGAGAGAGAGAGAGAAAGAGAGAGAGAGAATAAAAGAGAGAGAGAGAGAGAGAAAGAGAGAGAGAGAGAGAGAGAGAGAGAGAGAGAGAGAGAGAGAGAGAGAGAGAGAGAGAGAGAGAGAGAGAGAGAGAAGGAGGGAAGTAGGGACAGAGAGAGAGAGGAAGAGAGAGTTAGAAAGGAAAGGTGCCTTGGTGATTCAGGTTAGCATGGAGTAGGATAATAGAATAGATAACAGGTAAAATTTGAAAAAACTTAGAGAAGTTTGGCTCCAGTGGTTCAGGGCTTTCCCTTTTCCCTCTTTCTTGTATGTTATTATGCATCACCTTATATTTGTAGATGGGTTGTAAGTTCATGTGTCATATATATATATATATATATATATATCTTTGGGTCTCATTTAGAGTTCATAACTGAATCTTTCACTGCCTGGGACCCACGATGAAGAGCATGACCCAGAAGGTATCAGAGTAATGAATAAGTGTTTTGGAGGTTCAGATTCAGATCCCCCTTGATAAAGTTCTATCCTCTATCATTGGGAAGGGCATAGGATGATCATAGAACTAGAGGTAAAAAGAACCAAAGGCCTTTAGTCTCATTCCCTTATTTTGTAGATAAGAAAACTGACAGGCAAAGAATTCATCATTTGCCCAAAGTCACATGGGTACTTACATATCAAAGGTAGGATTTGAACTCAAGCTATCTGACTAGATCTGGTATTATTTCTGTACTAGGATCCCTCCTCAGGCAGCCTGGTGGTGCAGTGGATAGAGCACCGAGTTTAAAATCAGGAACACATATTCCTAAGTTCAGACACTTATTAGTGGTGTGAGCCTGGGCAAGTCACTTAGCCCTGTTTGCCTCAGTTTTCCCATATGTAAATTGAGCTGGAGAAGGAAAAGAAAAGCATTCCAGTATCTCTGTCATAAACAACCACCACAACAACAAACCCAAATGGGATCATGCAGAATCAAACACTAATAAACAACAAGTTACTTCCTCAGTTTGGATGTAGTATCTGAATGGAGCTAGAAAACAGCATTATTATTATGCCCTCTTTCTGGTGCTGATTTTGGGATCTCATGGGCTTAAAAACCATAGTAAACTGTTCTTGGGTTTTCTTTTCACTTCTTCCCATTCTATTTGCTGAAGTAAAACATTCCTCTGCAAATTTGTTCTCAGCAGGAATAATAAGACAAAATCATAATCAATTTGAATAAATGAATACAGCACTTAATAAGTGTTTAATGTGTCCATAGCACCATACTAAGCATGGGAGATTTAGATTAAAAAAAATAAAAGTAAGACAGTCTCTGCTCTCAAGGAGCTCACATTCTAATGGAGAAGTCTATATATATTGAAAAATTATTTTAACAGTCAAATGGAAAGGTCCCATGATCCTTAGGGAGCAGCAGCAAAGCAGATGGTAATGTTTCTTCTTTAATGTAATTTCCACTGATATAATCATTTTGGTATCTAATGCTGAATCATTTGATAGTGTCAAGGACTTTGATGACAAGAATGTTATTTTCTAGAATTTGACTAGATATGGCTATGGCAGCTTCAGGGTTATGAGCAGAGAAATTATCCCAATATTCTGACAGGACCACCAAACTAGGAAGTGGGGAAAAACCCACTACAGAGCTCTCAAAGGTGACCCAGAATTTTCATGCCCTGCATAAGGCTTGCTTGCATCAGCCACAGTCATTGCTGCCTTTTTTAAAAGTGCCCTTTAAAATGGGAAGAAAATCATAAGATTGCAAATATCAAGTTAAAAGGGGCCTTAGGGGGGTTCTAATCCACTTAAGACAACCCTCTCATTTTGCAGATAAAGAAATAGAGGCCACAGGAGGTGAAGATTCTTGGCCAGGGTTAGTCATGAGTGAATGGCAGAGCAAGGATTACAATCTAAGCACCTCAGTGGCACAGTGGATAAAGCACTGGTCCTGGAATCAGGAAAACACATCTTCACCACTTCAAATCTGGCCTCAGATACTTATGAGCTGTGTGACCCTGGGCAAGGCATCTAACCTGTCTGCCTCAGTTTCCTCATTTATAAGATGAGCTGGAGAAGGAAATGACAAGCCACTTCCAACATCTTTGCCAAGAAAACCCCAAAATGGGCTCTGAAATGATTAAACAATAACAATAACAATTTTCACCTCAAAATTCTAGTGTTCATTTCATTGCTTTCTAGCTTAAAAATCCCTAGAAAATTAAGGCAATTAGAGGGCTCACATACTCAGTTTTTAGAATTGTTTCTATAGTTCTAGCCTGTGTCACATTGAAGGTAAGACCAAGTAAGACCATATAAGACACACAATCACAGCCAGAATCCCAACTAATGTTACTAAAATACTTTGGGGAGAACATTGGGAAACCTAATTCCACACTTCACAGCTTGAAAACACTAAGTTCTTGATGTTTGGAAAAATTACCTGAAAAAAATGACTGCTTGGAGTTGTGGAAAATGTTGAATTAGGACCCCTGAGTGCAGGCTGCTCAGGAGGAAGACAATTCACCATCAGATAACACAGCAGCATGAAGGCACTAAGAGTTTTTCCAAGATGGGCAGTCACAATATCTTAAGTAGACAACATGAGACACCAGAAAGTTCATCTTTTTTTTTTTAGAAAATTTATTCATTTATTTCAGGATACTTAGGTAGCACAATGGATAGAGCTCTGGGCCTAAAGTGCGGAAGGACTGAGTTCAAACTATAGTCTCAGTCACTTTTTAGTTATGTGAGTCAGAGGAAGTCACTTAATCTTGTTTGCCTTAATTTGCTAATTTTTTTAATGAAGTGGAAAAGGAAATAGCAAGTCACTTCGGTATCTTTGCTCAGAAAGTTCCAAATGGGATCATGAAGAGTTGGAATGACTAAAACAACTAAAATTTGATAATCTTATTCTAATAGCCCTCTCTTAAAATACTAAAGCATTTTTGGTGGTTATTTCCAAAAGACCCTTGTTGATGTTTCTCCTTTTGAAATAAGTATAATCTGAGAGACAAGTGCCTGTCTACATATTGCTATCCACAATGCCTATATGCCATCACTATGTTGTAACTTAGTTGACTAGATATGCTAGTGCCTATCAAGATCTATTTTAGATTCTGACTTTGTTATCTCATGTCCTTTGCAAATTTTAAAAGAGTGTCATCCATGATTTTATCAAAGTCACAGGAAAAATATTAAGCAGCACACAGACCAAGTCTAGAGTCCCGAGGCTGTTCAATAGAAGCCATCTTCCAAAATTATATTGAACCATTAACTTCTCCTTAGAATCAGCTATTTAATCAGTTCCAGGTTCTACCCAATTGTAGCTATGACCTTGGCGGAATCTCTGTGTTCCATTTCAGTTATCCCATCCCTAAAATGAGAGGGACTAAAGAATATATTTAGGTTTCTTTCTTTCTCTCAATTTATGATAGCAATTGTAGGATAGAGAATTGCCCCTTTATTTCCTTGAATATGATAACCAAGGATTAAAACTCAGAAAAGATGGTACTGGATTAGACTTAGTGGGTACTGTTTTAAAGACTTTTAAAAAATACCCATAAATTTTAGTTAAGTTTGTACTTCCCATTTCCAAAGGCCCTCAAGGATCCCAAGTGTGCTTATGGCAAGATATGTAAATCTATACTAATAATTAGGCTGATTAAAAGAATACATGAAATGTCTTAATACAGTAGCAAGCTCTGAAACTAACGACTAATTTTAAGCAGCGTATGACATTAACCTATGCTCCCAAAAGTACATTAAGATTTTCAAAATATAGCACTTTTTCCTTGTACTACAGGCATACAAATGGTATCCAATTTATTTTAAATGGCATTCCTGCACACAATGTTGGTGACATAATTAAGAAATGTATTCAGCCCATTATTAATTTAACACAGTTCAGCGTTATCATCAGAAAGCTGTGTGTGGCCCACGGTGTCACAACCAAATTTATGCACTGTAAATACAAATATATTTTATTCATAGAGAAGTCTTGCAACTTCAATTATGCAATGAGTATTTATTTGGAATTCATTCTTTTTCTAGTTTGATAGCCATCATTAATTCATGTGCAACTGATTAAGCCTGCTGAAGAGTTTTAGCGAACATCTTAAAAGACAAAATCGATTTGTAGGGATTTCAATTTTTCACTACTTTTCACAGAGAGAGAACTATCTCTGCCATGGATAACATCACTGCTGATTACCTGAAAAAAAATAAGTATGCCAAATTTGACTTGGGCACCCTCCACTTCCACTTTTAGCACCTTCTTATCTTGGTGATCTATTTTTCCATTGCTTTCCTCCCATACAATCTGCCCACTGCCCTCATACTATCCTCTGGTTCCCACAGTGGATAAAGTGCCACATATATCATTGTCAGTCTTGGCTCAAACCCTGCCTTCCCTGGTCTGTCTAGATGAGAACATCTTCCTCTAATTTGCCTTGCATCTATAATATATGTACTGTATATCCTCATCTTGCCCTATTAGAATGTAAGTTTTCTGAGGATAGCATTAATTCACTTCATTTCTATACTCATTGCACAGGGCTTGGCAATAGTAGGATAGGAATAGGAATAAGATCTGTGATTTCATTGCTGTGGGAACTCACGGATGAGAAAACTCCCCCAGCCTCGGCAAGTGGGCATCTCTTCAGGAACTTAAAATCTTTTGGAGTTGTCTGGAGAATTGAAAACTTAACAGACTTGGCCAGGGTCACATAACTGATGCTTATGAGAGTCAGGACTTAAATTCAAGTGTCCCTGGATGTAAGGTCTGCCCTCTCTGTATTAGACCAAGATGCTCTCTCAGCATATAGTAGATAGTTAATAAATGCTTATTCATTTTTATTTATTTTATTATGAACCTAAGAAATAAAAGAAATATTTATTGTTTGAATATGTCCCTAAAATAAATTCTTTGAGATCCCAAGTTCCCAGAACATTTCCCTTCCTATCAATTTTTTACTTCAGCTGCATAGGGGAATACAGAAATTCCATCCACAAATGCCTGTCAGTAACTTGGCTTCAATTTAAAGTGGCAGAGTTGTCTAAGAGCAATTTGCTCATAATCACACATCCAGAATATGTTGAGAGGGAGAATTTGAATTTAGATCTTGCTGACTCCAAGGTCACTTTTTTCAGGTGTTTAATAAGTATTCGTTGAATTCAGTTGAATAAGAGAATTTCAGTCATTACCAGGACTCTTTTAGAGAGAAAGTGAAATAAAAGGAAAATCTCATTTCAGCATCCTTGATATCCTAACAACCTTAAATTGAGATAACAACCATATTGTTTTAAGAACAACTTTGAGTGATTAAGTCATTTTGACTATTATAAATACCCAAATTAACGACAAAGAACATGTGAAGGAAGATACTATCTGCATCTAGAGAACAAAATGATATTATATGTACTTAGTGTGTAGGAGAACAAAAAAAAGAGGGGAAAAAGAAGTTAAATGATAAATTTATTATGTATTTAAAAGGAATAGTAAGCAATACATAATCAACCTGCAGTTTCATATGTGATCATCTTTTTTCTACTATACTATGTCATTAAAATGCTTATTTTATTTTGTAGGTTCAGAATTTTTAAAAAAATGAATACAAAGGAATGGTGAAGCTATAGTTCACCTGTTTCTTGCTCCAAATGCATACATGATATAGGAAGAAGAAATATACTAATCTTACAATCTGAAGCTGCTACACTCTCCATTTTTGACACTAGACTGTCATACCCTTTGTAACATGACTGATTCTTTCTCTGAGTTTGCTATGAGAAGGAAAATAGCTGCTAACTCCGACCTGCATTTTATCCAAAAGTTCTCTATGGAGATTTACTTCTTGGATTGCAGTATGTGCCATAACAGAAAACAAAACAGGAGAAAAGTTGAAAGATAAAACACTATAATCATCAAAAGCACATGACTTTGGGGGTGGGGAGAGTTTTGAAATGTGCTGAGTAGAAGAGCTTCATTTCTCTCTGCCCACCTAGGAATGAACATAACCAGCTCCAGCTTTCCCTTTTCTTACATGGGGTGTCAGAAATGGAGATACCAACTCCCAAATCAACTTGAAAACTAAGAATGTTTAGAAAAGCTAGCAAAGAGGGTTTACTCTGGGTTCCAACAAAAATAGTTTTAATGATTTGTACTGATCACAAAGGAAAAACAATTTCCTTATCCCTTAATGATGGTATCAGAATCTAAAATGAGATAGTAGGCAAGCTTCATGCCCAGCAGGCAGTGTTGACCTGAATGGGATTTTAAAGGGCCCATAGGCCCCGACATCAGAAACAGAATGCTGAAATCCATCTCTAGCTTGTCCCTAGTCATTCCTTGGTTTTATTTCTCCCTAAATCCTTGAGGTGATGACGGCTATCTGAAGAATATTTACTGGCAGATTTTCACATTGCATGGAATGAAATTTGGCATTCTCTAATTCCTGTCACCTCTCCAAGTCATCCACTTTCCACACTTCTACTAGAAAACATTCAGTTCAAAGACTTAGTTCCAAAAGAAATTATCTTAATCAGTCATTCTAAAATCTTAAATGTTTATCTGAAAATGAGTAGGCTGCTCTTAAGAATCCAAATATTCAAAAGGAGATTTTTTTCAGACTTGTTTCCTCATTTCCTTTTATCTTGGGTTAGGAGAATGAATATTGGTTTGTGTGTTTATGTGTATTGTTACTTATTGGCTGTTTTGATTTCATTTTCTTTGAAACATTTGACAATGCTGCACTTTTGACTACTTCTTTTCTATGGATACTCTCTCCTTTTTGTTGGTTTCTATGAATACATACTCAATTGATTGTCTAATAAATCTCTATTCCCTTTCTCTCTCTAACCTATCTTTTATACCCCTCCAGACTAATCTTCTCCATGCACAGATCTGACATTACTGTCTTCCTCTTTTCAAAACACTTCAGTGACTCAAAAGTCCTATAGTATTTAAAGAAAAGAATTATCAGTGTGAAACACAAAACTCATTGAGACCAATATTAATTAATTAAGAAAAAACTTGAATTTCACTTCTAATTCCTTTTCTTGGTTTTTCTTTTATTTATTCTGAAAGTATAATAGAGAATGAGCAACTGAGAAGTAGTGGGAAATGTGGTATAGTTAGTTAGAGTAATAGATAATCACAAAAGATTCTATTTGTACAAACTGAATCATAGATAACAATCCTCACAATAGACTTGTGAGATAATATCTCCATTTTACAAATAGAGACATTGAGTCAGATAGAAGTAAAGTGACTTGTTTAGTATCACAGCTAACAAGAAAGTTGTCAATAAATTCAGAAAAGCTAGATGTTTTTGAGGGATTCATCTAAGCCTTTTTTGTTTCTCTGTCTCTCTGTGTATCTATTTTTGTCTCTCTGTATGTCTCTGCCTCTTTGTGTCTGTCTGTTTGTCTCTCTGTCTCTTTGTCTCTGTATCTATCTCTGTTCATCTTTCTGTCTCTGTCTGTGTCTGTCTGTCTCTCCCTCTCTTCTTCCTCCCTTCCTCTCTCTGTCTTTATCTGTCTCTCTGTCTCTGTCTGTCTGTCTCTGTCTCTCCCTCTCTCTTTCCTCCCTCCCTCTTTCTGTCCACTCTATGTCTGTCTCTGTCTCTCTGTATGTGTCTCTATATTTCTGTCTATATCCTGTCTCTGTCTGTCTCTGTCTCTTCTCTCTTTCCTCCCTCCCTCTCTCTGTCTTTATCTGTCTCTCTGTCTCTATATTTATCTGTCTCTCTATCTCTGTCTCTCTGAGTCTGTCTCTGTCCATCTCTCTGTGTCTGTCTCTAGTCTTTGTCTCCATCTCTTCCTCTCTCCTTCCTTCCTCCCTTTTGCTGTCTCTGTGTCTCTCTCCCTCTTTCTCTAGCTTTTCCTTCATCTCCTACCTTTCTCCCCCTTCCAAGCTTTCAGGCCACCTAATCAAAGTTTGGTCGATTTCTTTCTTTGCCAGTGTTCAGTGGCTATTGTTTTATTGCAATTTGTTTATGAAAAATGGGTGTGTTTTTTTCCAAAATGCCAAGAGCCCTAAGTTTTATTTGTTTATTGCTCCTCTGTGCTCTAGGACACATCTCCTGGATTCAACTGCCATTGTAAGGGATTAAGGGGCTAAGTGAGTCTGACTAGGGCAGGAATCTTTCAAATGTGTTCCTCTCACTGAACTCTTTTACAGGCAATTTTTATTTAACCAAAAAAAAAAGGTCCCTTGATACTGCACAGCAACAAAACAATTACATCTCTCAGGCACTGCTCTATCTCTTTCCACACCATCTTATGTGAAAAAATTAAGGTGTTTCTTTCATTTAAAATAGAAAAAAAAAGATGACATATTAGAAAATAACCTTATTTCTTCTTCTTATTGTTACCCAGAATTAATCCAAATGTGCTGATGTTTAACCTTCCTCGAGTCAGCCCACCACCCTAAAGTCCCATGATGGCAGTACACACTGCTCAAAAGGAAATCAGTTTCATTGACTAAAAATCCCTTTTGTCACATGTAGTCTTGTTCTGTCCCCATGTGACAGTTGGGTGCAGCCTCCCCTAACTCAATAAGGCCCTGCAACAAGGAATATTTCCACACTCAGATCTGGGTCAGTGAGGAGCATTCCAGAGATAAACAACTCAGTAATGAGGATGGGAAATAAAATGGAAGGAGCATTGGTCTGAAAATCAGAAAACCCAAGTTCTACTGCTGATACTGTTATAAAATGTGCTCTGTGACTTAATACAAGTTTCTTTACCTATCAGAATCTGCTATAAAATGAGGGGGTTGGAAAAGATGACCCCAAGCTTCCTTTCCAGATCTAGGATTCTATAGATGGCACCCCAATAATTCCAAACATTAAAAAATTGACCCAATGGAACTTAAAAAAGAGAAGAAAGACTGCAAGTTCTATGTCCTATAATTTTCCAAATCCCTATCATTATCATCAATACAGCAAAGGGTTGCTGTCTGTAGCAGATGTAACCTAATGATTAAACATCAGAAAATTACACAATTTGAGAATTAGAAGGGACCTTAATGGCCACCCAGTCCACATCATACACAAAAGGAAGACTCCAGGTTCCCAGATATCAACCTTGAACCATTATAGTTACATCCTCTATTTTTTTTCCTTTTCCTTTTAAAATCCATTCAGAAGTCCCCTTCAAAAAAGAAAAATATTTATAGCAACACTTTTTGTGATAACAAAAAAATAGAAACCAATAAATGGCTATCAATTGGAGACAAATCATTGTATATGAATGTTATATATAAATGAATGTTACTGCATTGTAAAAACTAATGAATATGAAGAATACAGGAAAATATGGGTGGCCTTTTATGAACTGATGCAAAGTAAAGTGAGCAGAATGAGGAAATAAACACAATGATTACCAAAAAAAAAAAAAAAAAGGAATAGAAAAGAAAAAAAATACATAAATGCTGAGTAATTATAAATATCAAGCTCAGACCCAGAGAAGAGTTGGAAAAAAAAAAAAAAGAACTTCCCTTCCTTTACAATAGAGTTAGGAGTCTATGGAAGTGAATGCAAATATAGTCAAAGTGAATATGATGTGTTAATTTTTCTGAAATGTTTTTATTTTCTCTATTAAAATAATTGTTGCAAAATAAGTAAGATAGGGATGACATATCCAGAAACATATATGTTGTTAAAATGAAATAAATTTACCAAAAATAGAGAAGACTAGGTATACAATATACAAAAGCAAATTAACACAGCACCATAGAATTCAGTAAAACCAAAAAACCCAGTTACTAACATAGGATTCATTACTTGATAAAGATGGCTAGGAAAATAGGACAGCAATATGGCAAAAATTAGAATTAGACCAATAATTCACAATATAGACCAAAATGACCTCCATATATACACATGACCTTGACATAAAAGATCATATAATTTAAAAGAATAATAAAGAAATTTCCTTTGTGCCTATGAATAGCTGATCATCACATAATCTTGTTGTTATTGTGTACTATGTAATCCTGATTGTATTTATTTCTCTCAGTATCAATTCATGTAAATCTTTCCAGGCATTTCTATAATCAACTTATTCATCAGTTTTATAGAGTAATAATATTCCGTGATCTTCATATACTACAACTTATTCAGCCATTCCCCAACTGGTAGGAAAAAAAAAGTTGAAAGTTAATATCTAATTTAGAATTAGTTGACACCTGGTTAGGGGAAAAAATGAAAAAGAGAATAGTCCAGATGAAGAGGCAGAAAGAATGGGGAAGTAAAAGAAGTTGAAGAGAAAAGGTCCAATGAGAAGGAAACAGGCAGAATTAATTGATAGGCAGAATATCTCGCCTCAGCTAAACTTCACTTGCTTTATTTAACTAACAGTCTGACAAAGGACTATCTGTGTTCCTTCAAGTCCCATATGAATTAATTTTGATGTGATCCAGCAGTATTTGCACTGGTTCTGTGTCCCAAAGAGATCACAAAAGAGGGAAAAGGACCCACATGTGCAAAAATGTTTGTGGCAGCCCTTTTTGTAGTGGTAAGAAACTGGAAATTTAGTGGATGCCTGAATAAGTTATGCTATATGAAAATAATGAAATATTATTGTTCTATGAAAATGATGAACAAGCTGATTCTAGAAAGATACAGAAAGATTTACATGAACTGATGCTGAGTGAAACAAGCACAATTAGGAATACTTTGTATAGTAACAACAAAATTATGTGATAATTATTTGTGATGGACTTGGTTCTTCTTAACAGTGTAGTGATTCAAGGTGATACCAATAGACGTGGTATGGAAAATGCCAACCACAGCTAGAGAGAGATCTATGGAGACTGAATGTGGATTATAGTACAGTATTTTTATCTTTGTTTTGTTACTGTTGTTTGTTTGCCCATGTTTTTTCCCCCTTTGATATGTTTTCTTGCACAACATGACAAAGATGGAAATGTTTAAAAATAACAAAATTAACCTAAGAAAAATAATTAATTTTGGAATTGACTTGCAGTCAGCTCTTCTTTATTTTTAGGGGTAGTGGTGATGGTAATAGAAAAGTGTGGGTTGGGATAAGGGCAAA